>NW_027474687.1:0-32051 GCF_050947335.1 Megachile rotundata | reverse complement strand
ATCATATAGGCATAATATGGCTAATAATATGAGTTAGATTGATAATAATAAGAATAATGAGTATAGTAATTGTAGTTCTATCGATCATATCTGCATAATATGGTTAATAATATGTGTTAGATTCATAATAATAAGAGTAATAAGTATAGTAATTGACGTTCTATCGATCATATAAGCATAATATGGCTAGTAATATGAGCTAGATTGATAACAGTAAGTGTAATAAGTATAGTAATTGTCGTTCTGTCGATTATGTTAGCATAATATGGCTAATAATATGAGTTAGATTGATAATAATAAGAGTAGTGAGTATAGTAATTGTCGTTCTATTGATCATATAAGCATAATATGGCTAATAATATGAGTTAGATTGATAATAATAAGAGTAATGAGTATAGTAATTCTCGTTCTATCGATCATATAAGCATAATATGGCTAATAATATGAGTTAGATTGATAATAATAAGAGTAATGAGTATAGTAATTGTCGTTCTATCGATCATATAGGCATAATATGGCTAATAATATGAGTTAGATTGATAATAATAAGAGTAATAAGTATAGTAAATGTCGTGCTATCGATCATATCTGCATAATATGGTTAATAATATGAGTTAGATTGATAATAGTGAGTGTAATAAGTATAGTAATTGACCTCCTATCGATCATATTAGCATAATATGGTTAATAATATGAGTTAGATTGATAATAGTAAGAGTAATGTGTATAGTAATTGTCGTTCCATCGATCATATAAGCATAATATGGTTAATAATATGAGTTAGATTGATAATAATAAGAGTAATAAGTATAGTAATTGTCGTTCTATCGATCACATCTGCATAATATGGCTAATAATATGAGTTAGATTGATAATAGTAAGTGTAATAAGTATAGTAATTGTCGTTCTGTCGATCATATAAGCATAATATGGCTAATAATATGAGTTAGATTTATAATAATAAGAGTAGTGAGTATAGTAATTGTCGTTCTATCGATCATATAAGCATAATATGGCTAATAATATGAGTTACATTGATAATACTAAGAGTAGTGAGTATAGTAATTCTCGTTCTATCGATCATATAAGCATAATATGACTAATAATATGAGTTAGATTGATAATAATAAGAGTAATAAGTATAGTAATTGTCGTTCTGTCGATTATGTTAGCATAATATGGCTAATAATATGAGTTAGATTGATAATAATAAGAGTAGTGAGTATAGTAATTGTCGTTCTATTGATCATATAAGCATAATATGGCTAATAATATGAGTTAGATTGATAATAATAAGAGTAATGAGTATAGTAATTCTCGTTCTATCGATCATATAAGCATAATATGGCTAATAATATGAGTTAGATTGATAATAATAAGAGTAATGAGTATAGTAATTGTCGTTCTATCGATCATATAGGCATAATATGGCTAATAATATGAGTTAGATTGATAATAATAAGAGTAATAAGTATAGTAAATGTCGTGCTATCGATCATATCTGCATAATATGGTTAATAATATGAGTTAGATTGATAATAGTGAGTGTAATAAGTATAGTAATTGACCTCCTATCGATCATATTAGCATAATATGGTTAATAATATGAGTTAGATTGATAATAGTAAGAGTAATGTGTATAGTAATTGTCGTTCCATCGATCATATAAGCATAATATGGTTAATAATATGAGTTAGATTGATAATAATAAGAGTAATAAGTATAGTAATTGTCGTTCTATCGATCACATCTGCATAATATGGCTAATAATATGAGTTAGATTGATAATAGTAAGTGTAATAAGTATAGTAATTGTCGTTCTGTCGATCATATAAGCATAATATGGCTAATAATATGAGTTAGATTTATAATAATAAGAGTAGTGAGTATAGTAATTGTCGTTCTATCGATCATATAAGCATAATATGGCTAATAATATGAGTTACATTGATAATACTAAGAGTAGTGAGTATAGTAATTCTCGTTCTATCGATCATATAAGCATAATATGACTAATAATATGAGTTAGATTGATAATAATAAGAGTAATAAGTATAGTAATTGTCGTTCTATCGATCATATAAGCATAATATGGCTAATAATATGAGTTAGATTGATAATAATAAGAGTAATAAGTATAGTAATTGTCGTTCTATAGATCATATAAGCATAATATGGCTAATAATATGAGTTAGATTGATAATACTAAGAGTAGTGAGTTAGTAATTCTCGTTCTATCGATCATATAGGCATAATATGGCTAATAATATGAGTTAGATTGATAATAATAAGAATAATGAGTATAGTAATTGTAGTTCTATCGATCGTATCTGCATAATATGGTTAATAAAATGAGTTAGATTCATAGTAATAAGAGTAATAAGTATAGTAATTGTCGTTCTATCGATCATTTAAGCATAATATGGCTAATAATATGAGTTAGATTGAGAATAATAAGAGTAGTGAGTTTAGTAATTGTCGTTCTATCGATCATATAAGCATAATATGGCTAATAATATGAGTTAGATTGATAATAATAAGAGTAATAAGTATAGTAATTGTCGTTCTATCGATCACATCTGCATAATATGGCTAATAATATGAGTTAGATTGATAATACTAAGAGTAGTGAGTATAGTAATTCTCGTTCTATATATCATATAAGCATAATATGACTAATAATATGAGTTAGATTGATAATAATAAGAGTAATAAGTATAGTAATTGTCGTTCTATCGATCATATAAGCATAATATGGCTAATAATATGAGTTAGATTGATAATAATAAGAGTAATAAGTATAGTAATTGTCGTTCTATAGATCATATAAGCATAATATGGCTAATAATATGAGTTAGATTGATAATAATAAGAATAATGAGTATAGTAATTGTAGTTCTATCGATCATATCTGCATAATATGGTTAATAATATGTGTTAGATTCATAATAATAAGAGTAATAAGTATAGTAATTGACGTTCTATCGATCATATAAGCATAATATGGCTAGTAATGTGAGCTAGATTGATAACAGTAAGTGTAATAAGTATAGTAATTGTCGTTCTGTCGATCATGTTAGCATAATATGGCTAATAATATGAGTTAGATTGATAATAATAAGAGTAGTGAGTATAGTAATTGTCGTTCTATTGATCATATAAGCATAATATGGCTAATAATATGAGTTAGATTGATAATAATAAGAGTAATGAGTATAGTAATTCTCGTTCTATCGATCATATAAGCATAATATGGCTAATAATATGAGTTAGATTGATAATAATAAGAGTAATAAGTATAGTAATTGTCGTTCTATAGATCATATAAGCATAATATGGCTAATAATATGAGTTAGATTGATAATACTAAGAGTAGTGAGTTAGTAATTCTCGTTCTATCGATCATATAGGCATAATATGGCTAATAATATGAGTTAGATTGATAATAATAAGAATAATGAGTATAGTAATTGTAGTACTATCGATCATATCTGCATAATATGGTTAATAAAATGAGTTAGATTCATAGTAATAAGAGTAATAAGTATAGTAATTGTCGTTCTATCGATCATTTAAGCATAATATGGCTAATAATATGAGTTAGATTGAGAATAATAAGAGTAGTGAGTATAGTAATTGTCGTTCTATCGATCATATAAGCATAATATGGCTAATAATGTGAGTTAGATTGATAATAATAAGAGTAATAAGTATAGTAATTGTCGTTCTATCGATCATTTAAGCATAATATGGCTAATAATATGAGTTAGATTGATAATAATAAGAGTAATAAGTATAGTAATTGTCGTTCTCTCGATCACATCTGCATAATATGGCTAATAATATGAGTTAGAGTGATAATTGTAAGTGTAATAAGTATAGTAATTGTCGTTCTGTCGATCATATAAGCATAATATGGCTAATAATATGAGTTAGATTTATAATAATAAGAGTAGTGATTATAGTAATTGTCGTTCTATCGATCATATAAGCATAATATGGCTAATAATGTGAGTTAGATTGATAATAATAAGAGTAATAAGTATAGTAATTGTCGTTCTATCGATCATATAAGCATAATATGGCTAATAATGTGAGTTAGATTGATAATAATAAGAGTAATAAGTATAGTAATTGTCGTTCTATCGATCATTTAAGCATAATATGGCTAATAATATGAGTTAGATTGATAATAATAAGAGTAATAAGTATAGTAATTGTCGTTCTATAGATCATATAAGCATAATATGGCTAATAATATGAGTTAGATTGATAATACTAAGAGTAGTGAGTTAGTAATTCTCGTTCTATCGATCATATAGGCATAATATGGCTAATAAGATGAGTTAGATTGATAATAATAAGAATAATGAGTATAGTAATTGTAGTTCTATCGATCATATAAGCATAATATGGCTAATAATCTGAGTTAGATTGATAATAATAAGAGTAATAAGTATAGTAATTGTCGTTCTATCGATCATTTAAGCATAATATGGCTAATAATATGAGTTAGGTTGATAAAAATAAGAATAATAAGTATAGTAATTGTCGTTCTGTCGATCATATAAGCATAATATGGCTAATAATATGAGCTAGGTTGATAATAATAAGAGTAATAAGTATAGTGATTGTCGTTCTATCGATCAAATTCCCATAATATGGTTAATAACATGAGTTAGATTGATAACAGTGAGTGTAATAAGTATAGTAATTGTCGTTATATCGATCATATCTGCATAATATGGTTAATAATTTGAGTTAGATTGATAATAGTGAGTGTAATAAGTATAGTAAATGTCGTGCTATCGATCATATCTCCACAATATGGTTAATAATATGAGTTAGATTGATAATAGTGAGTGTAATAAGTATCGTAATTGTCGCTCTGTCGATCATATAAGCAAAATATGGCTAATAATATGAGTTAGATTGATAATAATAAGAGTAGTGAGTTTCGTAATTGTCCTTCCATCGATCATATAAGCATAATATGGCTAATAATATGAGTTAGATTGATAATACTAAGAGTAGTGAGTATAGTAATTCTCGTTCTATCGATCATATAAGCATAATATGGCTAATAATAAGAGTTAGATTGATAATAATAAGAGTAGTGAGTATAGTAATTGTCGTTCTATCGATCATATAGGCATAATATGGCTAATAATATGAGTTAGATTGATAATAATAAGAATAATGAGTATAGTAATTGTAGTTCTATCGATCATATCTGCATAATATGGCTAATAATATGAGTTAGATTGATACTGATAAGAGTAGTAAGTATAGTAATTGTCGTTCTATCGATCATATAAGCATAATATGGCTAATAATATGTATTAGATTGATAATAATAAGAGTAGTGAGTATAGTAATTGTCGTTCTATCGATCATATAAGCATAATATGGCTAATAATATGAGTTAGGTTGATAATAGTAAGTGTAATAAGTATAGTAATTGTCGTTCTGTCGATCATATAAGTATAATATGGCTAATAATATGAGTTAGATTCATAATAATAAGAGTAATAAGTATAGTAATTGTCGTTCTATCGATCATATAAGCATACTATGGCTAATAATATGAGATAGATTGATAATAATAAGAGTAATAAGTGTAGTAATTGTCGTTCTATCGATCATTAAATCATAATATGTCTAATAATATGAGTTAGGTTGAAAATACTAAGAGTAGTGAGTATAGTAATTCTCGTTCTATCGATCATTTAAGCATAATATGGTTAATAATATGAGTAAGATTCATAATAATAAGAGTAATAAGGAAAGTAATTGTCGTTCTATCGATCATATAAGCATACTATGGCTAATAATATGAGCTAGGTTGATAATAATAAGAGTAATAAGTATAGTGATTGTCGTTCTATCGATCATGTAAGCATAATATGGCTAATAATATGAGTTAGATTGATACTAATAAGAGTAGTAAGTATAGTAATTGTCGTTCTATCGATCATATAAGCATAATATGGCTAATAATATGAGTTAGATTGATAATAATAAGAGTAATAAGTATAGTAAATGTCGTGCTATCGATCATATCTGCATAATATGGTTAATAATATGAGTCAGATTGATAATAGTGAGTGTAATAAGTATAGTAATTGACCTCCTATCGATCGTATTAGCATAATATGGTTAATAATATGAGTCAGATTGATAATAGCAAGAGTAATGTGTATAGTAATTGTCGTTCTGTCGATCATATAAGCATAATATGGCTAATAATATGAGTTAGATTGATAATAATAAGTGTAATAAGTATAGTAATTGTCGTTCTATCGATCATATAAGCATAATATGGCTAATAATATGAGTTAGATTGATAATAATAAGAGTAATAAGTATAGTAAATGTCGTGCTATCGATCATATCTGCATAATATGGTTAATAATATGAGTTAGATTGATACTGATAAGAGTAGTAAGTATAGTAATTGTCGTTCTATCGATCATATAAGCATAATATGGCTAATAATATGAGTTAGATTGATAATAATAAGAGTAGTGAGTATAGTAATTGTCGTTCTATCGATCATATAAGCATAATATGGCTAATAATATGAGTTAGGTTGATAATAATAAGTGTAATAAGTATAGTAATTGTCGTTCTGTCGATCATATAAGCATAATATGGCTAATAATATGAGTTAGATTGATACCAATAAGAGTAGTAAGTATAGTAATTGTCGTTCTATCGATCATATAAGCATAATATGGCTGGTAATATGAGTTAGGTTGATAATAATAAGAGTAGTGAGTATAGTAATTGTCGTTCTATCGATCATTTAAGCATAATATGGTTAATAATATGAGTTAGATTCATAATAGTAAGAGTAATAAGTATAGTAATTGTCGTTCTATCGATCATATAAGCATACTATGGCTAATAATATGAGCTAGGTTGATAATAATAAGAGCAATAAGTATAGTGATTGTCGTTCTATCGATCATTTAAGCATAATATGGCTAATAATATGAGTTAGGTTGATGATAATAAGAATAATGAGTATAGTAATTGTAGTTCTATCGATCATATCTGCATAATATGTTTAATAATATGAGTTAGATTCATAATATTAAGAGTAATAAGTATAGTAATTGTAGTTCTATCGATCATAACTGCATAATATGGTTAATAAAATGAGTTAGATTCATAATAATAAGAGTAATAAGTATAGTAATTGTCGTTCTATCGATCATTTAAGCATAATATGGCTAATAATATGAGTTAGGTTGATAAAAATAAGAATAATAAGTATAGTAATTGTCGTTCTGTCGATCACATAAGCATAATATGGCTAATAATATGAGCTAGGTTGATAATAATAAGAGTAATAAGTATAGTGATTGTCGTTCTATCGATCAAATTTGCATAATATGGTTAATAATATGAGTTAGATTGATAAGAGTGAGTGCAATAAGTAGAGCAATTGTCGTTATATCGATCATATCTGCATAATATGGTTAATAATTTGAGTTAGATTGATAATAGTGAGTGTAATAAGTATAGTAAATGTCGTGCTATCGATTATATTTCCACAATATGGTTAATAATATGAGGTAGATTGATAATAGTGAGTGTAATAAGTATCGTAATTGTCGTTCTGTCGATCATATAGGCATAATATGGCTAATAATATGAGTTAGATTGATAATAATAAGAGTAGTGAGTTTAGTAATTGTCGTTCTATCGATCATATAACCATAATATGGCTAATAATATGAGTTAGATTGATAATAATAAGAATAATGAGTATAGTAATTGTAGTTCTATCGATCATATCTGCATAATATGGCTAATAATATGAGTTAGATTGATAATAATAAGAGTAATGAGTATAGTTATTCTCGTTCTATCGATCATATAAGCATAATATGGCTAATAATATGAGTTAGATTGATAACAATAAGAGTAATAAGTATAGTAAATGTCGTTCTATCGATCATTAAATCATAATATGTCTAATAATATGAGTTAGATTGAAAATACTAAGAGTAGTGAGTATAGTAATTCTCGTTCTATCGATCATTTAAGCATAATATGGTTAATAATATGAGTAAGATTCATAATAAAAAGAGTAATAAGTATAGTAATTGTCGTTCTATCGATCATATAAGCATACTATGGCTAATAATATGAGCTAGGTTGATAATAATAAGAGTAATAAGTATAGTTATTGTCGTTCTATCGATCATGTAAGCATAATATGGCTAATAATATGAGTTAGATTGATACTAATAAGAGTAGTAAGTATAGTAATTGTCGTTCTATCGATCATATAAGCATAATATGGCTAATAATATGAGTTAGATTGATAATAATAAGAGTAATAAGTATAGTAAATGTCGTGCTATCGATCATATCTGCATAATATGGTTAATAATATGAGTCAGATTGATAATAGTGAGTGTAATAAGTATAGTAATTGACCTCCTATCGATCGTATTAGCATAATATGGTTAATAATATGAGTCAGATTGATAATAGCAAGAGTAATGTGTATAGTAATTGTCGTTCTGTCGATCATATAAGCATAATATGGCTAATAATATGAGTTAGATTGATAATAATAAGTGTAATAAGTATAGTAATTGTCGTTCTATCGATCATATAAGCATAATATGGCTAATAATATGAGTTAGATTGATAATAGTGAGTGTAATAAGTATAGTAAATGTCGTGCTATCGATCATATCTCCACAATATGGTTAATAATATGAGTTAGATTGATAATAGTGAGTGTAATAAGTACCGTAATTTTCGCTCTGTCGATCATATAAGCATAATATGGCTAATAATATGAGTTAGATTGATAATAATAAGAGTAATAAGTATAGTAAATGTCGTGCTATCGATCATATCTGCATAATATGGCTAATAATATGAGCTAGGTTGATAATAATAAGAGTAATAAGTATAGTAATTGTCGTGCTATCGATCATACCTGCATAATATGGCTAATAATATGAGTTAGATTGATAATACTAAGAGTAGTGAGTATAGTATTTCTCGTTCTATCGATCATATAGGCATAATATGGCTAATAATATGAGTTAGATTGATAATAATAAGAATAATGAGTATAGTAACTGTAGTTCTATCGATCATATCTCCATAATATGTTTAATAATATGAGTGAGATTCATAATAATAAGAGTAATAAGTATAGTAATTGTAGTTCTATCGATCATATCTGCATAATATGGTTAATAAAATGAGTTAGATTCATAATAATAAGAGTAATAAGTATAGTAATTGTCGTTCTATCGATCATTTAAGCATAATATGGCTAATAATATGAGTTAGGTTGATAAAAATAAGAATAGTAAGTATAGTAATTGTCGTTCTGTCGATCATATAAGCATAATATGGCTAATAATATGAGCTAGGTTGATAATAATAAGAGTAATAAGTGTAGTGATTGTCGTTCTATCGATCAAATTCCCATAATATGGTTAATAATATGAGTTAGATTGATAATAGTGAGTGTAATAAGTATCGTAATTGTCGCTCTGTCGATCATATAAGCATAATATGGCTAATAATATGAGCTAGGTTGATAATAATAAGAGTAATAAGTATAGTGATTGTCGTTCTATCGATCAAATTCCCATAATATGGTTAATAATATGAGTGAGATTGATAGCAGTGAGTGTAATAAGTATAGTAATTGTCGTTATATCGATCATATCTGCATAATATGGTTAATAATTTGAGTTAGATTGATAATAGTGAGTGTAATAAGTATAGTAAATGTCGTGCTATCGATCATATCTCCACAATATGGTTAATAATATGAGTTAGATTGATAATAGTGAGTGTAATAAGTATCGTAATTGTCGCTCTGTCGATCATGTAAGCATAATATGGCTAATAATATGAGTTAGATTGATACTAGTAAGAGTAGTAAGTATAGTAATTGTCGTTCTATCGATCATATAAGCATAATATGGCTAATAATATGAGTTAGATTGATAATAATAAGAGTAATAAGTATAGTAAATGTCGTGCTATCGATCATATCTGCATAATATGGTTAATAATATGAGTCAGATTGATAATAGTGAGTGTAATAAGTATAGTAATTGACCTCCTATCGATCGTATTAGCATAATATTGCTAATAATATGAGTCAGATTGATAATACTAAGAGTAGTGAGTATAGTAATTCTCGTTCTATCGATCATATAGGCATAATATGGCTAATAATATGAGTTAGATTGATAATAATAAGAATAATGAGTATAGTGATTGTAGTTCTATCGATCATATCTGCATAATATGGTTAATAATATGAGTAAGATTCATAATAATAAGAGTAATAAGTATAGTAATTGTCGTTCTATCGATCATATAAGCATACTATGGCTAATAATATGAGCTAGGTTGATAATAATAAGAGTAATAAGTATAGTAAATGTCGTGCTATCGATCATATCTGCATAATATGGTTAATAATATGAGTTAGATTGATAATAGTGAGTGTAATAAGTATCGTAATTGTCGTTCTGTCGATCATATAGGCATAATATGGCTAATAATATAAGTTAGATTGATAATAATAAGAGTAGTGAGTTTAGTAATTGTCGTTCTATCGATCATATAAGCATAATATGGCTAATAATATGAGTTAGATTGATAATAATAAGAATAATGAGTATAGTAATTGTAGTTCTATCGATCATATCTGCATAATATGGCTAATAATATGAGTTAGATTGATAATAATAAGAGTAATGAGTATAGTAATTCTCGTTCTATCGATCATATAAGCATAATATGGCTAATAATATGAGTTAGATTGATAATAATAAGAGTAATAAGTATAGTAAATGTCGTGCTATCGATCATATCTGCATAATATGGTTAATAATATGAGTTAGATTGATACTGATAAGAGTAGTAAGTATAGTAATTGTCGTTCTATCGATCATATAAGCATAATATGGCTAATAATATGAGTTAGATTGATAATAATAAGAGTAGTGAGTATAGTAATTGTCGTTCTATCGATCATATAAGCATAATATGGCTAATAATATGAGTTAGGTTGATAATAGTAAGTGTAATAAGTATAGTAATTGTCGTTCTGTCGATCATATAAGCATAATATGGCTAATAATATGAGTTAGATTGATACCAATAAGAGTAGTAAGTATAGTAATTGTCGTTCTATCGATCATATAAGCATAATATGGCTGGTAATATGAGTTAGGTTGATAATAATAAGAGTAGCGAGTATAGTAATTGTCGTTCTATCGATCATTTAAGCATAATATGGTTAATAATATGAGTTAGATTCAGAATAGTAAGAGTAATAAGTATAGTAATTGTCGTTCTATCGATCATATAAGCATACTATGGCTAATAATATGAGCTAGGTTGATAATAATAAGAGCAATAAGTATAGTGATTGTCGTTCTATCGATCATTTAAGCATAATATGGCTAATAATATGAGTTAGGTTGATAATAATAAGAATAATGAGTATAGTAATTGTAGTTCTATCGATCATATCTGCATAATATGTTTAATAATATGAGTTAGATTCATAATAATAAGAGTAATAAGTATAGTAATTGTAGTTCTATCGATCATATCTGCATAATATGGCTAATAATATGAGTTAGATTGATAATAATAAGAGTAATGAGTATAGTAATTCTCGTTCTATCGATCATATAAGCATAATATGGCTAATAATATGAGTTAGATTGATAATAATAAGAGTAGTAAGTATAGTAATTGTCGTTCTATCGATCATATAAGCATAATATGGCTAATAATATGAATTAGATTGATAATAATAAGAGTAGTGAGTATAGTAATTGTCGTTCTATCGATCATATATGCATAATATGGCTAATAATATGAGTTAGGTTGATAATAGTAAGTGTAATAAGTATAGTAATTGTCGTTCTGTCGATCATATAAGCATAATATGGCTAATAATATGAGTTCGATTGATAATACTAAGAGTAGTGAGTATAGTAATTCTCGTTCTATCGATCATATAGGCATAATATGGCTAATAATATGAGTTAGATTGATAATAATAAGAATAAAGAGTATAGTAATTGTAGTTCTATCGATCATATCTGCATAATATGGTTAATAATATGAGTTAGATTGATAATAATAAGAATAATGAGTATAGTAATTGTAGTTCTATCGATCATATCTGCATAATATGGCTAATAATATGAGTTAGATTGATAATAATAAGAGTAATGAGTATAGTAATTCTCGTTCTATCGATCATATAAGCATAATATGGCTAATAATATGAGTTAGATTGATAATAATAAGAGTAATAAGTATAGTAAATGTCGTGCTATCGATCATATCTGCATAATATGGATAATAATTTGAGTTAGATTGATAATAGTGAGTGTAATAAGTATAGTAAATGTCGTGCTATCGATTATATTTCCACAATATGGTTAATAATATGAGTTAGATTGATAATAGTGAGTGTAATAAGTATCGTAATTGTCGTTCTGTCGATCATATAGGCATAATATGGCTAATAATATAAGTTAGATTGATAATAATAAGAGTAGTGAGTTTAGTAATTGTCGTTCTATCGATCATATAAGCATAATATGGCTAATAATATGAGTTAGATTGATAATAATAAGAATAATGAGTATAGTAATTGTAGTTCTATCGATCATATCTGCATAATATGGCTAATAATATGAGTTAGATTGATAATAATAAGAGTAATGAGTATAGTAATTCTCGTTCTATCGATCATATAAGCATAATATGGCTAATAATATGAGTTAGATTGATAATAATAAGAGTAATAAGTATAGTAAATGTCGTGCTATCGATCATATCTGCATAATATGGTTAATAATATGAGTTAGATTGATACTGATAAGAGTAGTAAGTATAGTAATTGTCGTTCTATCGATCATATAAGCATAATATGGCTAATAATATGAGTTAGATTGATAATAATAAGAGTAGTGAGTATAGTAATTGTCGTTCTATCGATCATATAAGCATAATATGGCTAATAATATGAGTTAGGTTGATAATAGTAAGTGTAATAAGTATAGTAATTGTCGTTCTGTCGATCATATAAGCATAATATGGCTAATAATATGAGTTAGATTGATACCAATAAGAGTAGTAAGTATAGTAATTGTCGTTCTATCGATCATATAAGCATAATATGGCTGGTAATATGAGTTAGGTTGATAATAATAAGAGTAGCGAGTATAGTAATTGTCGTTCTATCGATCATTTAAGCATAATATGGTTAATAATATGAGTTAGATTCAGAATAGTAAGAGTAATAAGTATAGTAATTGTCGTTCTATCGATCATATAAGCATACTATGGCTAATAATATGAGCTAGGTTGATAATAATAAGAGCAATAAGTATAGTGATTGTCGTTCTATCGATCATTTAAGCATAATATGGCTAATAATATGAGTTAGGTTGATAATAATAAGAATAATGAGTATAGTAATTGTAGTTCTATCGATCATATCTGCATAATATGTTTAATAATATGAGTTAGATTCATAATAATAAGAGTAATAAGTATAGTAATTGTAGTTCTATCGATCATATCTGCATAATATGGTTAATAAAATGAGTTAGATTCATAATAATAAGAGTAATAAGTATAGTAATTGTCGTTCTATCGATCATTTAAGCATAATATGGCTAATAATATGAGTTATGTTGATAAAAATAAGAATAATAAGTATAGTAATTGTCGTTCTGTCAATCATATAAGCATAATATGGCTAATAATATGAGTTAGATTGATAATAATAAGAATAATGAGTATAGTAATTGTAGTTCTATCGATCATATCTGCATAATATGGCTAATAATATGAGTTAGATTCATAATAATAAGAGTAATGAGTATAGTAATTCTCGTTCTATCGATCATATAAGCATAATATGGCTAATAATATGAGTTAGATTGATAATAATAAGAGTAATAAGTATAGTAAATGTCGTGCTATCGATCATATCTGCATAATATGGTTAATAATATGGGTTAGATTGATACTGATAAGAGTAGTAAGTATAGTAATTGTCGTTCTATCGATCATATAAGCATAATATGGCTAATAATATGAATTAGATTGATAATAATAAGAGTAGTGAGTATAGTAATTGTCGTTCTATCGATCATATAAGCATAATATGGCTAATAATATGAGTTAGGTTGATAATAGTAAGTGTAATAAGTATAGTAATTGTCGTTCTGTCGATCATTTAAGCATAATATGGCTAATAATATGAGTTAGATTGATAATAGCAAGAGTAATGTGTATAGTAATTGTCGTTCTGTCGATCATATAAGCATAATATGGCTAATAATATGAGTTAGATTGATAATAATAAGTGTAATAAGTATAGTAATTGTCGTTCTATCGATCATATAAGCATAATATGGCTAATAATATGAGTTAGATTGATAATAGTGAGTGTAATAAGTATAGTAAATGTCGTGCTATCGATCATATCTCCACAATATGGTTAATAATATGAGTTAGATTGATAATAGTGAGTGTAATAAGTACCGTAATTTTCGCTCTGTCGATCATATAAGCATAATATGGCTAATAATATGAGTTAGATTGATAATAATAAGAGTAATAAGTATAGTAAATGTCGTGCTATCGATCATATCTGCATAATATGGCTAATAATATGAGCTAGGTTGATAATAATAAGAGTAATAAGTATAGTAATTGTCGTGCTATCGATCATACCTGCATAATATGGCTAATAATATGAGTTAGATTGATAATACTAAGAGTAGTGAGTATAGTATTTCTCGTTCTATCGATCATATAGGCATAATATGGCTAATAATATGAGTTAGATTGATAATAATAAGAATAATGAGTATAGTAACTGTAGTTCTATCGATCATATCTCCATAATATGTTTAATAATATGAGTGAGATTCATAATAATAAGAGTAATAAGTATAGTAATTGTCATTCTATCGATCATTTAAGCATAATATGGCTAATAATATGAGTTAGGTTGATAAAAATAAGAATAGTAAGTATAGTAATTGTCGTTCTGTCGATCATATAAGCATAATATGGCTAATAATATGAGCTAGGTTGATAATAATAAGAGTAATAAGTGTAGTGATTGTCGTTCTATCGATCAAATTCCCATAATATGGTTAATAATATGAGTTAGATTGATAATAGTGAGTGTAATAAGTATCGTAATTGTCGCTCTGTCGATCATATAAGCATAATATGGCTAATAATATGAGCTAGGTTGATAATAATAAGAGTAATAAGTATAGTGATTGTCGTTCTATCGATCAAATTCCCATAATATGGTTAATAATATGAGTGAGATTGATAGCAGTGAGTGTAATAAGTATAGTAATTGTCGTTATATCGATCATATCTGCATAATATGGTTAATAATTTGAGTTAGATTGATAATAGTGAGTGTAATAAGTATAGTAAATGTCGTGCTATCGATCATATCTCCACAATATGGTTAATAATATGAGTTAGATTGATAATAGTGAGTGTAATAAGTATCGTAATTGTCGCTCTGTCGATCATGTAAGCATAATATGGCTAATAATATGAGTTAGATTGATACTAGTAAGAGTAGTAAGTATAGTAATTGTCGTTCTATCGATCATATAAGCATAATATGGCTAATAATATGAGTTAGATTGATAATAATAAGAGTAATAAGTATAGTAAATGTCGTGCTATCGATCATATCTGCATAATATGGTTAATAATATGAGTTAGATTGATAATAGCGAGTGTAATAAGTATAGTAATTGTGGTTCTATCGATCATATAAGCATAATATGGCTAATAATATGAGTTAGATTGATAATAATAAGAGTAATAAGTATAGTAAATGTCGTGCTATCGATCATATCTGCATAATATGGTTAATAATATGAGTTATATTGATAATAGTGAGTGTAATACGTATAGTAATTGACCTCCTATCGATCGTATTAGCATAATATGGTTAAGAATATGAGTTAGATTGATAATAATAAGAGTAATGAGTATAGTATTTGTCGTTCTATCGATCATTTAAGCATAATATGGCTAATAATATGAGTTAGATTGATAATAATAAGAGTAATGAGTATAGTAATTGTAGTTCTATCGATCATATAAGCATAATATGGCTAATAATATGAGTTAGATTCGTAATAATAAGAGTAAAAAGTATAGTAATTGTCGTTCTATCGATCATATAAGCATAATATGGCTAATAATATGAGTTAGATTGATAATACTAAGAGTAGTGAGTATAGTAATTCTCGTTCTATCGATCATATAAGCATGATATGGCTAATAATATGAGTTAGATTGATAATAATAAGAGTAAAAAGTATAGTAATTGTCGTTCTATCGATCATATAAGCATAATATGGCTAATAATATGAGTTAGATTGATAATACTAAGAGTAGTGAGTATAGTAATTCTCGTTCTATCGATCATATAGGCATAATATGGCTAATAATATGAGTTAGATTGATAATAATAAGAATAATGAGTATAGTAATTGTAGTTCTATCGATCATATCTGCATAATATGGTTAATAATATGAGTTAGATTCATAATAATAAGAGTAATAAGTATAGTAATTGTAGTTCTATCGATCATATCTGCATAATATGGTTAATAAAATGAGTTAGATTCATAATAATAAGAGTAATAAGTATAGTAATTGTCGTTCTATCGATCATTTAAGCATAATATGGCTAATAATATGAGTTAGGTTGATACAAATAAGAATAATAAGTATAGTAATTGTCGTTCTGTCGATCACATAAGCATAATATGGCTAATAATATGAGCTAGGTTGATAATAATAAGATTAATAAGTATAGTGATTGTCGTTCTATCGATCAAATTTGCATAATATGGTTAATAATATGAGTTCAATTGATAACAGTGAGTGTAATAAGTATAGCAATTGTCGTTATATCGATCATATCTGCATAATATGGTTAATAATTTGAGTTAGATTGATAATAGTGAGTGTAATAAGTATAGTAAATGTCGTGCTATCGATTATATTTCCACAATATGGTTAATAATATGAGTTAGATTGATAATAGTGAGTGTAATAAGTATCGTAATTGTCGTTCTGTCGATCATATAGGCATAATATGGCTAATAATATGAGTTAGATTGATAATAATAAGAGTAGTGAGTTTAGTAATTGTCGTTCTATCGATCATATAACCATAATATGGCTAATAATATGAGTTAGATTGATAATAATAAGAATAATGAGTATAGTAATTGTAGTTCTATCGATCATATCTGCATAATATGGCTAATAATATGAGTTAGATTGAAAATACTAAGAGTAGTGGGTATAGTAATTCTCGTTCTATCGATCATTTAAGCATAATATGGTTAATAATATGAGTAAGATTCATAATAATAAGAGTAATAAGTATAGTAATTGTCGTCTATCGATCATATAAGCATACTATGGCTAATAATATGAGCTAGGTTGATAATAATAAGAGTAATAAGTATAGTAAATGTCGTGCTATCGATCATATCTGCATAATATGGTTAATAATATGAGTTAGATTGATAATAGTGAGTGTAATAAGTAGAGTAATTGACCTCCTATCGATCGTATTAGCATAATATGGTTAATAATATGAGTTAGATTGATAATAGTAAGAGTAATGTGTATAGTAATTGTCGTTCTGTCGATCATATAAGCATAATATGGCTAACAATATGAGCTAGGTTGGTAATAATAAGAGTAATAAGTATAGTGATTGTCGTTCTATCGATTAAATTTGCATAATATGGTTAATAATATGAGTTAGATTGATAACAGTGAGTCTAATAAGTATAGTAATTGTCGTTATATCGATCATATCTGCATAATATGGTTAATAATTTGAGTTAGATTGATAATAGTGAGTGTAATAAGTATAGTAAATGTCGTGCTATCGATCATATCTCCACAATATGGCTAATAATATGAGTTAGATTGATAATACTAAGAGTAGTGAGTATAGTATTTCTCGTTCTATCGATCATATAGGCATAATATGGCTAATAATATGAGTTAGATTGATAATAATAAGAATAATGAGTATAGTAATTGTAGTTCTATCGATCATATCTGCATAATATGTTTAATAATATGAGTTAGATTCATAATAATAACAGTAATAAGTATAGTAATTGTAGTTCTATCGATCATATCTGCATAATATGGTTAATAAAATGAGTTAGATTCATAATAATAAGAGCAATAAGTATAGTAATTGTCGTTCTATCGATCATTTAAGCATAATATGGCTAATAATATGAGTTAGGTTGATAAAAATAAGAGTAATAAGTATAGTAATTGTCGTTCTGTCGATCATATAAGCATAATATGGCTAATAATATGAGCTAGGTTGATAATAATAAGAGTAATAAGTATAGTGATTGTCGTTCTATCGATCAAATTCCCATAATATGGTTAATAATATGAGTTAGATTGATAACAGTGAGTGTAATAAGTATAGTAATTGTCGTTATATCGATCATATCTGCATAATATGGTTAATAATTTGAGTTAGATTGATAATAGTGAGTGTAGTAAGTATAGTAAATGTCGTGCTATCGATCATATCTCCACAATATGGTTAATAATATGAGTTAGATTGATAATAGTGAGTGTAATAAGTATCGTAATTGTCGCTCTGTCGATCATATAAGCATAATATGGCTAATAATATGAGTTAGATTGATAATAATAAGAGTAGTGAGTTTAGTAATTGTCGTTCCATCGATCATATAAGCATAATATGGCTAATAATATGAGTTAGATTGATAATACTAAGAGTAGTCATTATAGTAATTCTCGTTCTATCGATCATATAAGCATAATATGGCTAGTAATATGAGTTAGATTGATAATAATAAGAGTAGTGAGTATAGTAATTGTCGTTCTATCGATCATATAGGCATAATATGGCTAATAATATGAGTTAGATTGATAATAATAAGAATAATGAGTATAGTAATTGTAGTTCTATCGATCATATCTGCATAATATGGCTAATAATATGAGTTAGATTGATAATAATAAGAGTAATGAGTATAGTAATTCTCGTTCTATCGATCATATAAGCATAATATGGCTAATAGTATGAGTTAGATTGATAATAATAAGTGTAATAAGTATAGTAAATGTCGTGCTATCGATCATATCTGCATAATATGGTTAATAATATGGGTTAGATTGATACTGATAAGAGTAGTAAGTATAGTAATTGTCGTTCTATCGATCATATAAGCATAATATGGCTAATAATATGAATTAGATTGATAATAATAAGAGTAGTGAGCATAGTAATTGTCGTTCTATCGATCATATATGCATAATATGGCTAATAATATGAGTTAGGTTGATAATAGTAAGTGTAATAAGTATAGTAATTGTCGTTCTGTCGATCATATAAGCATAATATGGCTAATAATATGAGTTCGATTGATAATACTAAGAGTAGTGAGTATAGTAATTCTCGTTCTATCGATCATATAAGCATAATATGGCTAATAATATGAGTTAGATTGATAATAATAAGAGTAATAAGTATAGTAAATGTCGTGCTATCGATCATATCTGCATAATATGGATAATAATTTGAGTTAGATTGATAATAGTGAGTGTAATAAGTATAGTAAATGTCGTGCTATCGATTATATTTCCACAATATGGTTAATAATATGAGTTAGATTGATAATAGTGAGTGTAATAAGTATCGTAATTGTCGTTCTGTCGATCATATAGGCATAATATGGCTAATAATATAAGTTAGATTGATAATAATAAGAGTAGTGAGTTTAGTAATTGTCGTTCTATCGATCATATAAGCATAATATGGCTAATAATATGAGTTAGATTGATAATAATAAGAATAATGAGTATAGTAATTGTAGTTCTATCGATCATATCTGCATAATATGGCTAATAATATGAGTTAGATTGATAATAATAAGAGTAATGAGTATAGTAATTCTCGTTCTATCGATCATATAAGCATAATATGGCTAATAGTATGAGTTAGATTGATAATAATAAGTGTAATAAGTATAGTAAATGTCGTGCTATCGATCATATCTGCATAATATGGTTAATAATATGGGTTAGATTGATACTGATAAGAGTAGTAAGTATAGTAATTGTCGTTCTATCGATCATATAAGCATAATATGGCTAATAATATGAATTAGATTGATAATAATAAGAGTAGTGAGCATAGTAATTGTCGTTCTATCGATCATATATGCATAATATGGCTAATAATATGAGTTAGGTTGATAATAGTAAGTGTAATAAGTATAGTAATTGTCGTTCTGTCGATCATATAAGCATAATATGGCTAATAATATGAGTTCGATTGATAATACTAAGAGTAGTGAGTATAGTAATTCTCGTTCTATCGATCATATAGGCATAATATGGCTAATAATATGAGTTAGATTGATAATAATAAGAATAAAGAGTATAGTAATTGTAGTTCTATCGATCATATCTGCATAATATGGTTAATAATATGAGTTAGATTGATAATAATAAGAATAATGAGTATAGTAATTGTAGTTCTATCGATCATATCTGCATAATATGGCTAATAATATGAGTTAGATTGATAATAATAAGAGTAATGAGTATAGTAATTCTCGTTCTATCGATCATATAAGCATAATATGGCTAATAATATGAGTTAGATTGATAATAATAAGAGTAATAAGTATAGTAAATGTCGTGCTATCGATCATATCTGCATAATATGGATAATAATTTGAGTTAGATTGATAATAGTGAGTGTAATAAGTATAGTAAATGTCGTGCTATCGATTATATTTCCACAATATGGTTAATAATATGAGTTAGATTGATAATAGTGAGTGTAATAAGTATCGTAATTGTCGTTCTGTCGATCATATAGGCATAATATGGCTAATAATATAAGTTAGATTGATAATAATAAGAGTAGTGAGTTTAGTAATTGTCGTTCTATCGATCATATAAGCATAATATGGCTAATAATATGAGTTAGATTGATAATAATAAGAATAATGAGTATAGTAATTGTAGTTCTATCGATCATATCTGCATAATATGGCTAATAATATGAGTTAGATTGATAATAATAAGAGTAATGAGTATAGTAATTCTCGTTCTATCGATCATATAAGCATAATATGGCTAATAATATGAGTTAGATTGATAATAATAAGAGTAATAAGTATAGTAAATGTCGTGCTATCGATCATATCTGCAAAATATGGTTAATAATATGAGTTAGATTGATACTGATAAGAGTAGTAAGTATAGTAATTGTCGTTCTATCGATCATATAAGCATAATATGGCTAATAATATGAGTTAGATTGATAATAATAAGAGTAGTGAGTATAGTAATTGTCGTTCTATCGATCATATAAGCATAATATGGCTAATAATATGAGTTAGGTTGATAATAGTAAGTGTAATAAGTATAGTAATTGTCGTTCTGTCGATCATATAAGCATAATATGGCTAATAATATGAGTTAGATTGATACCAATAAGAGTAGTAAGTATAGTAATTGTCGTTCTATCGATCATATAAGCATAATATGGCTGGTAATATGAGTTAGGTTGATAATAATAAGAGTAGTGAGTATAGTAATTGTCGTTCTATCGATCATTTAAGCATAATATGGTTAATAATATGAGTTAGATTCAGAATAGTAAGAGTAATAAGTATAGTAATTGTCGTTCTATCGATCATATAAGCATACTATGGCTAATAATATGAGCTAGGTTGATAATAATAAGAGCAATAAGTATAGTGATTGTCGTTCTATCGATCATTTAAGCATAATATGGCTAATAATATGAGTTAGGTTGATAATAATAAGAATAATGAGTATAGTAATTGTAGTTCTATCGATCATATCTGCATAATATGTTTAATAATATGAGTTAGATTCATAATAATAAGAGTAATAAGTATAGTAATTGTAGTTCTATCGATCATATCTGCATAATATGGTTAATAAAATGAGTTAGATTCATAATAATAAGAGTAATAAGTATAGTAATTGTCGTTCTATCGATCATTTAAGCATAATATGGCTAATAATATGAGTTAGGTTGATAAAAATAAGAATAATAAGTATAGTAATTGTCGTTCTGTCAATCATATAAGCATAATATGGCTAATAATATGAGCTAGGTTGATAATAATAAGAGTAATAAGTATAGTGATTGTCGTTCTATCGATCAAATTCCCATAATATGGTTAATAATATGAGTTAGATTGATAATAGTGAGTGTAATAAGTATCGTAATTGTCGCTCTGTCGATCATATAAGCATAATATGGCTAATAATATGAGTTAGATTGATAATAATAAGAGTAGTGAGTTTAGTAATTGTCGTTCCATCGTTCATATAAGCATAATATGGCTAATAATATGAGTTAGATTGATAATACTAAGAGTAGTGAGTATAGTAATTCTCGTTCTATCGATCATATAAGCATAATATGGCTAATAATATGAGTTAGATTGATAATAATAAGAGTAGTGAGTATAGTAATTGTCGTTCTATCGATCATGTAGGCATAATATGGCTAATAATATGAGTTAGATTGATAATAATAAGAATAATGAGTATAGTAATTGTAGTTCTATCGATCATATCTGCATAATATGGCTAATAATATGAGTTAGATTGATAATAATAAGAGTAATGAGTATAGTAATTCTCGTTCTATCGATCATATAAGCATAATATGGCTAATAATATGAGTTAGATTGATAATAATAAGAGTAGTGAGTATAGTAATTCTCGTTCTATCGATCATATAGGCATAATATGGCTAATAATATGAGTTAGATTGATAATAATAAGAATAATGAGTATAGTAATTGTAGTTCTATCGATCATATCTGCACAATATGGTTAATAATATGAGTTAGATTGATAATAATAAGAATAATGAGTATAGTAATTGTAGTTCTATCGATCATATCTGCATAATATGGCTAATAATATGAGTTAGATTGATAATAATAAGAGTAATGAGTATAGTAATTCTCGTTCTATCGATCATATAAGCATAATATGGCTAATAATATGAGTTAGATTGATAATAATAAGAGTAATAAGTATAGTAAATGTCGTGCTATCGATCATATCTGCATAATATGGTTAATAATTTGAGTTAGATTGATAATAGTGAGTGTAATAAGTATAGTAAATGTCGTGCTATCGATTATATTTCCACAATATAGTTAATAATATGAGTTAGATTGAAAATACTAAGAGTAGTGGGTATAGTAATTCTCGTTCTATCGATCATTTAAGCATAATATGGTTAATAATATGAGTAAGATTCATAATAATAAGAGTAATAAGTATAGTAATTGTCGTTCTATCGATCATATAAGCATACTATGGCTAATAATATGAGCTAGGTTGATAATAATAAGAGTAATAAGTATAGTAAATGTCGTGCTATCGATCATATCTGCATAATATGGTTAATAATATGAGTTAGATTGATAATAGTGAGTGTAATAAGTAGAGTAATTGACCTCCTATCGATCGTATTAGCATAATATGGTTAATAATATGAGTTAGATTGATAATAGTAAGAGTAATGTGTATAGTAATTGTCGTTCTGTCGATCATATAAGCATAATATGGCTAACAATATGAGCTAGGTTGGAAATAATAAGAGTAATAAGTATAGTGATTGTCGTTCTATCGATTAAATTTGCATAATATGGTTAATAATATGAGTTAGATTGATAACAGTGAGTCTAATAAGTATAGTAATTGTCGTTATATCGATCATATCTGCATAATATGGTTAATAATTTGAGTTAGATTGATAATAGTGAGTGTAATAAGTATAGTAAATGTCGTGCTATCGATCATATCTCCACAATATGGCTAATAATATGAGTTAGATTGATAATACTAAGAGTAGTGAGTATAGTATTTCTCGTTCTATCGATCATATAGGCATAATATGGCTAATAATATGAGTTAGATTGATAATAATAAGAATAATGAGTATAGTAATTGTAGTTCTATCGATCATATCTGCATAATATGTTTAATAATATGAGTTAGATTCATAATAATAACAGTAATAAGTATAGTAATTGTAGTTCTATCGATCATATCTGCATAATATGGTTAATAAAATGAGTTAGATTCATAATAATAAGAGCAATAAGTATAGTAATTGTCGTTCTATCGATCATTTAAGCATAATATGGCTAATAATATGAGTTAGGTTGATAAAAATAAGAGTAATAAGTATAGTAATTGTCGTTCTGTCGATCATATAAGCATAATATGGCTAATAATATGAGCTAGGTTGATAATAATAAGAGTAATAAGTATAGTGATTGTCGTTCTATCGATCAAATTCCCATAATATGGTTAATAATATGAGTTAGATTGATAACAGTGAGTGTAATAAGTATAGTAATTGTCGTTATATCGATCATATCTGCATAATATGGTTAATAATTTGAGTTAGATTGATAATAGTGAGTGTAGTAAGTATAGTAAATGTCGTGCTATCGATCATATCTCCACAATATGGTTAATAATATGAGTTAGATTGATAATAGTGAGTGTAATAAGTATCGTAATTGTCGCTCTGTCGATCATATAAGCATAATATGGCTAATAATATGAGTTAGATTGATAATAATAAGAGAAGTGAGTTTAGTAATTGTCGTTCCATCGATCATATAAGCATAATATGGCTAATAATATGAGTTAGATTGATAATACTAAGAGTAGTCAGTATAGTAATTCTCGTTCTATCGATCATATAAGCATAATATGGCTAGTAATATGAGTTAGATTGATAATAATAAGAGTAGTGAGTATAGTAATTGTCGTTCTATCGATCATATAGGCATAATATGGCTAATAATATGAGTTAGATTGATAATAATAAGAATAATGAGTATAGTAATTGTAGTTCTATCGATCATATCTGCATAATATGGCTAATAATATGAGTTAGATTGATAATAATAAGAGTAATGAGTATAGTAATTCTCGTTCTATCGATCATATAAGCATAATATGGCTAATAGTATGAGTTAGATTGATAATAATAAGAGTAATAAGTATAGTAAATGTCGTGCTATCGATCATATCTGCATAATATGGTTAATAATATGGGTTAGATTGATACTGATAAGAGTAGTAAGTATAGTAATTGTCGTTCTATCGATCATATAAGCATAATATGGCTAATAATATGAATTAGATTGATAATAATAAGAGTAGTGAGTATAGTAATTGTCGTTCTATCGATCATATATGCATAATATGGCTAATAATATGAGTTAGGTTGATAATAGTAAGTGTAATAAGTATAGTAATTGTCGTTCTGTCGATCATATAAGCATAATATGGCTAATAATATGAGTTAGATTGATAATACTAAGAGTAGTGAGTATAGTAATTCTCGTTCTATCGATCATATAGGCATAATATGGCTAATAATATGAGTTAGACTGATAATAATAAGAATAAAGAGTATAGTAATTGTAGTTCTATCGATCATATCTGCATAATATGGTTAATAATATGAGTTAGATTGATAATAATAAGAATAATGAGTATAGTAATTGTAGTTCTATCGATCATATCTGCATAATATGGCTAATAATATGAGTTAGATTGATAATAATAAGAGTAATAAGTATAGTAAATGTCGTGCTATCGATCATATCTGCATAATATGGATAATAATTTGAGTTAGATTGATAATAGTGAGTGTAATAAGTATAGTAAATGTCGTGCTATCGATTATATTTCCACAATATGGTTAATAATATGAGTTAGATTGATAATAGTGAGTGTAATAAGTATCGTAATTGTCGTTCTGTCGATCATATAGGCATAATATGGCTAATAATATAAGTTAGATTGATAATAATAGGAGTAGTGAGTTTAGTAATTGTCGTTCTATCGATCATATAAGCATAATATGGCTAATAATATGAGTTAGATTGATAATAATAAGAATAATGAGTATAGTAATTGTAGTTCTATCGCTCATATCTGCATAATATGGCTAATAATATGAGTTAGATTGATAATAATAAGAGTAATGAGTATAGTAATTCTCGTTCTATCGATCATATAAGCATAATATGGCTAATAATATGAGTTAGATTGATAATAATAAGAGTAATAAGTATAGTAAATGTCGTGCTATCGATCATATCTGCATAATATGGTTAATAATATGAGTTAGATTGATACTGATAAGAGTAGTAAGTATAGTAATTGTCGTTCTATCGATCATATAAGCATAATATGGCTAATAATATGAGTTAGATTGATAATAATAAGAGTAGTGAGTATAGTAATTGTCGTTCTATCGATCATATAAGCATAATATGGCTAATAATATGAGTTAGGTTGATAATAGTAAGTGTAATAAGTATAGTAATTGTCGTTCTGTCGATCATATAAGCATAATATGGCTAATAATATGAGTTAGATTGATACCAATAAGAGTAGTAAGTATAGTAATTGTCGTTCTATCGATCATATAAGCATAATATGGCTGGTAATATGAGTTAGGTTGATAATAATAAGAGTAGTGAGTATAGTAATTGTCGTTCTATCGATCATTTAAGCATAATATGGTTAATAATATGAGTTAGATTGATAATACTAAGAGTAGTGAGTATAGTAATTCTCGTTCTATCGATCATATAAGCATAATATGGCTAATAATATGAGTTAGATTGATAATAATAAGAGTAGTGAGTATAGTAATTGTCGTTCTATCGATCATATAGGCATAATATGGCTAATAATATGAGTTAGATTGATAATAATAAGAATAATGAGTATAGTAATTGTAGTTCTATCGATCATATCTGCATAATATGGCTAATAATATGAGTTAGATTGATAATAATAAGAGTAATGAGTATAGTAATTCTCGTTCTATCGATCATATAAGCATAATATGGCTAATAATATGAGTTAGATTGATAATAATAAGAGTAATAAGTATAGTAAATGTCGTGCTATCGATCATATCTGCATAATATGGTTAATAATATGGGTTAGATTGATACTGATAAGAGTAGTAAGTATAGTAATTGTCGTTCTATCGATCATATAAGCATAATATGGCTAATAATATGAGTTAGATTGATAATAATAAGAGTAATAAGTATAGTAAATGTCGTGCTATCGATCATATCTGCATAATATGGTTAATAATATGAGTTAGATTGATAATAGCGAGTGTAATAAGTATAGTAATTGTGGTTCTATCGATCATATAAGCATAATATGGCTAATAATATGAGTTAGATTGATAATAATAAGAGTAATAAGTATAGTAAATGTCGTGCTATCGATCATATCTGCATAATATGGTTAATAATATGAGTTATATTGATAATAGTGAGTGTAATACGTATAGTAATTGACCTCCTATCGATCGTATTAGCATAATATGGTTAAGAATATGAGTTAGATTGATAATAATAAGAGTAATGAGTATAGTATTTGTCGTTCTATCGATCATTTAAGCATAATATGGCTAATAATATGAGTTAGATTGATAATAATAAGAGTAATGAGTATAGTAATTGTAGTTCTATCGGATCATATAAGCATAATATGGCTAATAATATGAGTTAGATTCGTAATAATAAGAGTAAAAAGTATAGTAATTGTCGTTCTATCGATCATATAAGCATAATATGGCTAATAATATGAGTTAGATTGATAATACTAAGAGTAGTGAGTATAGTAATTCTCGTTCTATCGATCATATAAGCATGATATGGCTAATAATATGAGTTAGATTGATAATAATAAGAGTAAAAAGTATAGTATTTGTCGTTCTATCGATCATATAAGCATTATATGGCTAATAATATGAGTTAGATTGATAATACTAAGAGTAGTGAGTATAGTAATTCTCGTTCTATCGATCATATAGGCATAATATGGCTAATAATATGAGTTAGATTGATAATAATAAGAATAATGAGTATAGTAATTGTAGTTCTATCGATCATATCTGCATAATATGGTTAATAATATGAGTTAGATTCATAATAATAAGAGTTAATAAGTATAGTAATTGTAGTTCTATCGATCATATCTGCATAATATGGTTAATAAAATGAGTTAGATTCATAATAATAAGAGTAATAAGTATAGTAATTGTCGTTCTATCGATCATTTAAGCATAATATGGCTAATAATATGAGTTAGGTTGATACAAATAAGAATAATAAGTATAGTAATTGTCGTTCTGTCGATCACATAAGCATAATATGGCTAATAATATGAGCTAGGTTGATAATAATAAGATTAATAAGTATAGTGATTGTCGTTCTATCGATCAAATTTGCATAATATGGTTAATAATATGAGTTCAATTGATAACAGTGAGTGTAATAAGTATAGCAATTGTCGTTATATCGATCATATCTGCATAATATGGTTAATAATTTGAGTTAGATTGATAATAGTGAGTGTAATAAGTATAGTAAATGTCGTGCTATCGATTATATTTCCACAATATGGTTAATAATATGAGTTAGATTGATAATAGTGAGTGTAATAAGTATCGTAATTGTCGTTCTGTCGATCATATAGGCATAATATGGCTAATAATATGAGTTAGATTGATAATAATAAGAGTAGTGAGTTTAGTAATTGTCGTTCTATCGATCATATAACCATAATATGGCTAATAATATGAGTTAGATTGATAATAATAAGAATAATGAGTATAGTAATTGTAGTTCTATCGATCATATCTGCATAATATGGCTAATAATATGAGTAAGATTGAAAATACTAAGAGTAGTGGGTATAGTAATTCTCGTTCTATCGATCATTTAAGCATAATATGGTTAATAATATGAGTAAGATTCATAATAATAAGAGTAATAAGTATAGTAATTGTCGTCTATCGATCATATAAGCATACTATGGCTAATAATATGAGCTAGGTTGATAATAATAAGAGTAATAAGTATAGTAAATGTCGTGCTATCGATCATATCTGCATAATATGGTTAATAATATGAGTTAGATTGATAATAGTGAGTGTAATAAGTAGAGTAATTGACCTCCTATCGATCGTATTAGCATAATATGGTTAATAATATGAGTTAGATTGATAATAGTAAGAGTAATGTGTATAGTAATTGTCGTTCTGTCGATCATATAAGCATAATATGGCTAACAATATGAGCTAGGTTGGTAATAATAAGAGTAATAAGTATAGTGATTGTCGTTCTATCGATTAAATTTGCATAATATGGTTAATAATATGAGTTAGATTGATAACAGTGAGTCTAATAAGTATAGTAATTGTCGTTATATCGATCATATCTGCATAATATGGTTAATAATTTGAGTTAGATTGATAATAGTGAGTGTAATAAGTATAGTAAATGTCGTGCTATCGATCATATCTCCACAATATGGCTAATAATATGAGTTAGATTGATAATACTAAGAGTAGTGAGTATAGTATTTCTCGTTCTATCGATCATATAGGCATAATATGGCTAATAATATGAGTTAGATTGATAATAATAAGAATAATGAGTATAGTAATTGTAGTTCTATCGATCATATCTGCATAATATGTTTAATAATATGAGTTAGATTCATAATAATAACAGTAATAAGTATAGTAATTGTAGTTCTATCGATCATATCTGCATAATATGGTTAATAAAATGAGTTAGATTCATAATAATAAGAGCAATAAGTATAGTAATTGTCGTTCTATCGATCATTTAAGCATAATATGGCTAATAATATGAGTTAGGTTGATAAAAATAAGAGTAATAAGTATAGTAATTGTCGTTCTGTCGATCATATAAGCATAATATGGCTAATAATATGAGCTAGGTTGATAATAATAAGAGTAATAAGTATAGTGATTGTCGTTCTATCGATCAAATTCCCATAATATGGTTAATAATATGAGTTAGATTGATAACAGTGAGTGTAATAAGTATAGTAATTGTCGTTATATCGATCATATCTGCATAATATGGTTAATAATTTGAGTTAGATTGATAATAGTGAGTGTAGTAAGTATAGTAAATGTCGTGCTATCGATCATATCTCCACAATATGGTTAATAATATGAGTTAGATTGATAATAGTGAGTGTAATAAGTATCGTAATTGTCGCTCTGTCGATCATATAAGCATAATATGGCTAATAATATGAGTTAGATTGATAATAATAAGAGTAGTGAGTTTAGTAATTGTCGTTCCATCGATCATATAAGCATAATATGGCTAATAATATGAGTTAGATTGATAATACTAAGAGTAGTCATTATAGTAATTCTCGTTCTATCGATCATATAAGCATAATATGGCTAGTAATATGAGTTAGATTGATAATAATAAGAGTAGTGAGTATAGTAATTGTCGTTCTATCGATCATATAGGCATAATATGGCTAATAATATGAGTTAGATTGATAATAATAAGAATAATGAGTATAGTAATTGTAGTTCTATCGATCATATCTGCATAATATGGCTAATAATATGAGTTAGATTGATAATAATAAGAGTAATGAGTATAGTAATTCTCGTTCTATCGATCATATAAGCATAATATGGCTAATAGTATGAGTTAGATTGATAATAATAAGTGTAATAAGTATAGTAAATGTCGTGCTATCGATCATATCTGCATAATATGGTTAATAATATGGGTTAGATTGATACTGATAAGAGTAGTAAGTATAGTAATTGTCGTTCTATCGATCATATAAGCATAATATGGCTAATAATATGAATTAGATTGATAATAATAAGAGTAGTGAGCATAGTAATTGTCGTTCTATCGATCATATATGCATAATATGGCTAATAATATGAGTTAGGTTGATAATAGTAAGTGTAATAAGTATAGTAATTGTCGTTCTGTCGATCATATAAGCATAATATGGCTAATAATATGAGTTCGATTGATAATACTAAGAGTAGTGAGTATAGTAATTCTCGTTCTATCGATCATATAGGCATAATATGGCTAATAATATGAGTTAGATTGATAATAATAAGAATAAAGAGTATAGTAATTGTAGTTCTATCGATCATATCTGCATAATATGGTTAATAATATGAGTTAGATTGATAATAATAAGAGTAATGAGTATAGTAATTGTAGTTCTATCGATCATATCTGCATAATATGGCTAATAATATGAGTTAGATTGATAATAATAAGAGTAATGAGTATAGTAATTCTCGTTCTATCGATCATATAAGCATAATATGGCTAATAATATGAGTTAGATTGATAATAATAAGAGTAATAAGTATAGTAAATGTCGTGCTATCGATCATATCTGCATAATATGGATAATAATTTGAGTTAGATTGATAATAGTGAGTGTAATAAGTATAGTAAATGTCGTGCTATCGATTATATTTCCACAATATGGTTAATAATATGAGTTAGATTGATAATAGTGAGTGTAATAAGTATCGTAATTGTCGTTCTGTCGATCATATAGGCATAATATGGCTAATAATATAAGTTAGATTGATAATAATAAGAGTAGTGAGTTTAGTAATTGTCGTTCTATCGATCATATAAGCATAATATGGCTAATAATATGAGTTAGATTGATAATAATAAGAATAATGAGTATAGTAATTGTAGTTCTATCGATCATATCTGCATAATATGGCTAATAATATGAGTTAGATTGATAATAATAAGAGTAATGAGTATAGTAATTCTCGTTCTATCGATCATATAAGCATAATATGGCTAATAATATGAGTTAGATTGATAATAATAAGAGTAATAAGTATAGTAAATGTCGTGCTATCGATCATATCTGCAAAATATGGTTAATAATATGAGTTAGATTGATACTGATAAGAGTAGTAAGTATAGTAATTGTCGTTCTATCGATCATATAAGCATAAT
>NW_027474686.1:0-32065 GCF_050947335.1 Megachile rotundata | reverse complement strand
TAGATTAATAATAATAAGAGTAATGAGTATAGTAATTGTCGTTCTATCGATCATATAAGCATAATATGGCTAATAATATGAGTTAGATTGATAATAATAAGAGTAATGAGTATAGTAATTGTAGTTCTATAGATCATATCTGCAAAATATGGCTAATAATATGAGTTAGATTGATAATAATAAGAGTAATAAGTATAGTAATTGTCGTTCTATCGATCATTTAAGCATAATATGGCTAATAATATGAGTTAGATTGATAAAAATAAGAATAATAAGTAAAGTAATTGTCGTTCTATCGATCATGTAAGCATAATATGGCTAATAATATGAGTTATATTTATAATAATAAGAGTAATAAGTATAGTAATTGTCGTTCTATCGATCATATAAGCGTAATATGTCTAATAATATGAGTTAGATTGATAATAATAAGAGTAATGAGTATAGTAATTGTAGTTCTATCGATCATATCTGCATAATATGGTTAATAATATGAGTTAGATTGATAATAATAAGAGTCATAAGTATAGTAATTGTAGTTCTATTGCTCATATAAGCATAATATGGCTAATAATATGAGTTAGATTGATAATAATAAGAGTAGTAAGTGTAGTAAATGTCGCCCCGCTATCGATCATATCTGCATAATATGGTTAATAATATGAGGTAGATTGATAATAGTAAGAGTAATGTGTATAGTAATTGTCGCTCTATCGATCATATAAGCATAATATGGCTAATAATATGAATTATATTTATAATAATAAGAGTAATAAGTATAGTAATTGTCGTTCTATCGAACATTTAAGCATAATATGGCTAATAATATGAGTTAGGTTGATAATAATAAGAATAATAAGTAAAGTAATTGTCGTTCTATCGATCATATAAGCATAATATGGCTAATAATATGAGTTAGATTGATAATAATAAGAGTAATAAGTATAGTAATTGTCGTTCTATCGATCATTTAAGCATAATATGGCTAATAATATGAGTTAGATTGATAATAATAAGAATAATAAGTAAAGTAATTGTCGTTCTATCGATCATGTAAGCATAATGTGGCTAATAATATGAGTTATATTTATAATAATAAGAGTAATAAGTATAGTAATTGTCGTTCTATCGATCATATAAGCATAATATGTCTAATAATATGAGTTAGATTGATAATAATAAGAGTAATGAGTATAGTAATTGTAGTTCTATAGATCATATCTGCAAAATATGGCTAATAATATGAGTTAGATTGATAATAATAAGAGTAATAAGTATAGTAATTGTCGTTCTATCGATCATTTAAGCATAATATGGCTAATAATATGAGTTAGATTGATAATAATAAGAATAATAAGTAAAGTAATTGTCGTTCTATCGATCATGTAAGCATAATATGGCTAATAATATGAGTTATATTTATAACAATAAGAGTAATAAGTATAGTAATTGTCGTTCTATCGATCATATAAGCGTAATATGTCTAATAATATGAGTTAGATTGATAATAGCAAGTGTAATAAGTATAGTAAATGTCGTTATATCGATCATATCTGCATAATATGGTTAATAATATGAGTTAGATTGATAATAATAAGAGTAATAAGTATAGTAATTGTAGTTCTATTGCTCATATAAGCATAATATGGCTAATAATATGAGTTAGATTGATAATAATAAGAGTAGTAAGCGTAGTAAATGTCGTGCTATCGATCATATCTGCATAATATGGTTAATAATATGAGTTAGATTCATAATAATAAGAGTAATAAGTATAGTAATTGTCGTTCTATCGATCATATAAACATAATATGGCTAATAATATGAGTTAGTTTGATAATAATAAGAGTAATAAGTATAGTGACTGTCGTTCTATCGATCAAATTTGCATAATATGGTTAATAATATGAGGTAGTTTGATAATCATAAGAGTAATAAGTATAGTAAATGTCGTGCCATCGATCATATCTGCATAATATGGGTAATAATATGAGTTAGATTGATAATAATAAGAGTAATAAGTGTAGTAATTGTTGTTCTATCGATCATATAAGCATAATATGGCTAATAATATAAGTTAGATTGATAATAGCAAGTGTAATAAGTATAGTAAATGTCGTTCTATCGATCATATAAGCATAATATGGGTAATAATATGAGTTAGATTGATAACAATCAGAGTAATGAGTATAGTAATTGTAGTTCTATCGCTCATATAAGCATAGTATGGCTAATAATATGAGTTAGGTTGATAATAATACGAGTAATAATGATAGTATATGTCGTGCTATCGATCATATCTGCATAATATGGTTAATAATATGAGTTAGATTGATAATAGTAAGAGTAATGTGTATAGTAATTGTCGTTCTATGGATCATATAAGCATAATATGGCTAATAACATGAGTTACATTGATAATAATAAGAGTGATGAGTAAAGTAATTGTCATTCTATCGATCATATAAGCATAATATGGCAAATAATATGAGTTAGGTTATAATAATAAGAGTAATATGTATAGTGATTGTCGTTCTATCGATCAAATTGGCATAATATGGTTAATCATATGAATTAGATTAATAACAGTGAGTGTAATAAGTATAGTAATTGTCGTTCTGTCGATCATATAAGCATAATATGGCTAATAATATGAGTTAGATTGATAACAATAAGAGTAATAAGTAGAGTAATTGTCGTTCTATCGATCATTTAAGCATAATATGGCTAATAATATGAGTTAGATTGATAATAATAAGAATAATAAGTAAAGTAATTGTCGTTCTATCGATCATGTAAGCATAATATGGCTAATAATGTGAGTTATATTTATAATAATAAGAGTAATAAGCATAGTAATTGTAGTTCTATCGATCATATAAGCATAATATGTCTAATAATATGAGTTAGATTGATAATAATAAGAGTAATGCGTATAGTAATTGTAGTGCTATCGATCATATCTGCATAATATGGTTAATAATATGAGTTAGATTGATAATAGTGAGTGTAATAAGTATAGTAATTGTCGTTCTATCGATGATATAAGCATAACATGGTTAATAATATGAGTTAGATTGATAATAATAAGAGTAATAAGTATAGTAATTGTAGTTCTATCGATCATATCTGCAAAATATGGCTAATAATATGAGTTAGATTGATAATAATAAGAGTAATAAGTATAGTCATTGTCGTTCTATCGATGATATAAGCATAACATGGTTAATAATATGAGTTAGATTGATAATAATAAGAGTAATAAGTATAGTAATCGTCGTTCTATCGATCATATAAGCATAATATGGCTAATAATATGAGTTAGATTGATAATAATAAGAGTAATAAGTATAGTAATTGCCGTTCTGTCGATCATATAAGCATAATATGGCTAATAATATGAGTTAGATTGATAATAATAAGAGTAATAAGTGTAGTAATTGTTGTTCTATCGATCATATAAGCATAATATGGCTAATAATATAAGTTACATTGATAATAGCAAGTGTAATAAGTATAGTAAATGTCGTTCTATCGATCATATAAGCATAATATGGATAATAATATGAGTTAGGTGGATATTAATAAGAGTAATAGGTATAGTAAATGTCGTGCTATCGATCATATAAGCATAATATGGCTAATAATATGAGTTAGATTGATAATAATAAGAGTAATAAGTATAGTAATTGCCGTTCTGTCGATCATATAAGCATAATATGGCTAATAATATAAGTTAGATTAATAATAATAAGAGTAATGAGTATAGTAATTGTCGTTCTATCGATCATATAAGCATAATATGGCTAATAATATGAGTTAGATTGATAATAATAAGAGTAATGAGTATAGTAATTGTAGTTCTATAGATCATATCTGCAAAATATGGCTAATAATATGAGTTAGATTGATAATAATAAGAGTAATAAGTATAGTAATTGTCGTTCTATCGATCATTTAAGCATAATATGGCTAATAATATGAGTTAGATTGATAAAAATAAGAATAATAAGTAAAGTAATTGTCGTTCTATCGATCATGTAAGCATAATATGGCTAATAATATGAGTTATATTTATAATAATAAGAGTAATAAGTATAGTAATTGTCGTTCTATCGATCATATAAGCGTAATATGTCTAATAATATGAGTTAGATTGATAATAATAAGAGTAATGCGTATAGTAATTGTAGTTCTATCGATCATATCTGCATAATATGGTTAATAATATGAGTTAGATTGATAATAATAAGAGTCATAAGTATAGTAATTGTAGTTCTATTGCTCATATAAGCATAAGATGGCTAATAATATGAGTTAGATTGATAATAATAAGAGTAGTAAGTGTAGTAAATGTCGCGCTATCGATCATATCTGCATAATATGGTTAATAATATGAGGTAGATTGATAATAGTAAGAGTAATGTGTATAGTAATTGTCGTTCTATCGATCATATAAGCATAATATGGCTAATAATATGAATTATATTTATAATAATAAGAGTAATAAGTATAGTAATTGTCGTTCTATCGAACATTTAAGCATAATATGGCTAATAATATGAGTTAGGTTGATAATAATAAGAATAATAAGTAAAGTAATTGTCGTTCTATCGATCATATAAGCATAATATGGCTAATAATATGAGTTAGATTGATAATAATAAGAGTAATAAGTATAGTAATTGTCGTTCTATCGATCATTTAAGCATAATATGGCTAATAATATGAGTTAGATTGATAATAATAAGAATAATAAGTAAAGTAATTGTCGTTCTATCGATCATGTAAGCATAATGTGGCTAATAATATGAGTTATATTTATAATAATAAGAGTAATAAGTATAGTAATTGTCGTTCTATCGATCATATAAGCATAATATGTCTAATAATATGAGTTAGATTGATAATAATAAGAGTAATGAGTATAGTTATTGTAGTTCTATCGATCATATCTGCATAATATGGTTAATAATATGAGTTAGATTGATAATAATAAGAGTCATAAGTATAGTAATTGTAGTTCTATTGCTCATATAAGCATAATATGTCTAATAATATGAGTTAGATTGATAATAATAAGAGTAATAAGTATAGTAATTGTCATTCTATCGATCATTTAAGCATAATATGGCTAATAATATGAGTTAGATTGATAATAATAAGAATAATAGGTATAGTAATTGTCGCTCTGTCGATCATATAAGCATAATATGGCTAATAATATGAGTTAGATTGATAATAATAAGAGTAATGAGTATAGTAATTGTAGTTCTATAGATCATATCTGCAAAATATGTCTAATAATATGAGTTAGATTGATAATAATAAGAGTAATAAGTATAGTAATTGTCGTTCTATCGATCATTTAAGCATAATATGGCTAATAATATGAGTTAGATTGATAATAATAAGAATAATAAGTAAAGTAATTGTCGTTCTATCGATCATGTAAGCATAATATGGCTAATAATATGAGTTATATTTATAATAATAAGAGTAATATGTATAGTAATTGTCGTTCTATTGCTCATATAAGCATAATATGGCTAATAATATGAGTTAGATTGATAATAATAAGAGTAGTAAGTGTAGTAAATGTCGCGCTATCGATCATATCTGCAGAATATGGTTAATAATATGAGGGAGATTGATAATAGTAAGAGTAATGTGTATAGTAATTGTCGTTCTATCGATCATATAAGCATAATATGGTTAATAATATGAGTTAGATTGATAATAATAAGAGTAATAAGTATAGTAATTGTCATTCTATCGATCATATAAGCATAATATGGCAAATAATATGAGTTAGGTTATAATAATAAGAGTAATATGTATAGTGATTGTCGTTCTATCGATCATTTAAGCATAATATGGCTAATAATATGAGTTAGATTGATAATAATAAGAATAATAAGTATAGTAATTGTCGCTCTGTCGATCATATAAGCATAATATGGGTAAAAATATGAGTTATATTTATAATAATAAGAGTAATAAGTATAGTGATTGTCGTTCTATCGATCAAATTGGCATAATATGGTTAATCATATGAATTAGATTGATAACAGTGAGTGTAATAAGTATAGTAATTGTCGTTCTGTCGATCATATAAGCATAATATGGCTAATAATATGAGTTAGATTGATAACAATAAGAGTAATATGTAGAGTAATTGTCGTTCCATCGATCATTTAAGCATAATATGGCTAATAATATGAGTTAGATTGATAATAATAAGAATAATAAGTAAAGTAATTGTCGTTCTATCGATCATGTAAGCATAATATGGCTAATAATATGAGTTATATTTATAATAATAAGAGTAATAAGTATAGTAATTGTAGTTCTATCGATCATATAAGCATAATATGTCTAATAATATGAGTTAGATTGATAATAATAAGAGTAATGCGTATAGTAATTGTAGTTCTATCGATCATATCTGCATAATATGGTTAATAATATGAGTTAGATTGATAATAATAAGAGTCATAAGTATAGTAATTGTAGTTCTATTGCTCATATAAGCATAATATGGCTAATAATATGAGTTAGATTGATAATAATAAGAGTAATAAGTATAGTAATTGTCATTCTACCGATCATATAAGCATAATATGGCAAATAATATGAGTTAGGTTATAATAATAAGAGTAATATGTATAGTGATTGTCGTTCTATCGATCAAATTGGCATAATATGGTTAATCATATGAATTAGATTGATAACAGTGAGTGTAAGAAGTATAGTTATAGTCGTTCTATCGATCATTTAAGCATAATATGGCCAATAATATAAGTTAGATTAATAATAATAAGAGTAATGAGTATAGTAATTGTCGTTCTATCGATCATATAAGCATAATATGGCTAATAATATGAGTTAGATTGATAATAATAAGAGTAATGAGTATAGTAATTGTAGTTCTATAGATCATATCTGCAAAATATGGCTAATAATATGAGTTAGATTGATAATAATAAGAGTAATAAGTATAGTAATTGTAGTTCTATCGATCATTTAAGCATAATATGGCTAATAATATGAGTTAGATTGATAATAATAAGAATAATAAGTAAAGTAATTGTCGTTCTATCGATCATGTAAGCATAATATGGCTAATAATATGAGTTATATTTATAATAATAAGAGTAATAAGTATAGTAATTGTCGTTCTATCGATCATATAAGCGTAATATGTCTAATAATATGAGTTAGATTGATAATAATAAGAGTAATGAGTATAGTAATTGTAGTTCTATCGATCATATCTGCATAATATGGTTAATAATATGAGTTAGATTGATAATAATAAGAGTCATAAGTATAGCAATTGTAGTTCTATTGCTCATATAAGCATAATATGGCTAATAATATGAGTTAGATTGATAATAATAAGAGTAGTAAGTGTAGTAAATGTCGCGCTATCGATCATATCTGCATAATATGGTTAATAATATGAGGTAGATTGATAATAATAAGAGTAATAAGTATAGTAGTTGTAGTTCTATTGCTCATATAAGCATAATATGGCTAATAATATGAGTTAGATTGATAATAATAAGAGTAGTAAGCGTAGTAAATGTCGTGCTATCGATCATATCTGCATAATATGGATAATAATATGAGTTAGATTGATAATAGTAAGAGTAATGTGTATAGTAATTGTCGTTATATCGATCATATCTGCATAATATGGTTAATAATATGAGTTAGATTGATAATAATAAGAGTAATAAGTATAGTAATTGTAGTTCTATTGCTCATATAAGCATAATATGGCTAATAATATGAGTTAGATTGATAATAATAAGAGTAATGCGTATAGTAATTGTAGTTCTATCGATCATATCTGCATAATATGGTTAATAATATGAGTTAGATTGATAATAATAAGAGTCATAAGTATAGTAATTGTAGTTCTATTGCTCATATAAGCATAATATGGCTAATAATATGAGTTAGATTGATAATAATAAGAGTAATAAGTATAGTAATTGTCATTCTATCGATCATATAAGCATAATATGGCAAATAATATGAGTTAGGTTATAATAATAAGAGTAATATGTATAGTGATTGTCGTTCTATCGATCAAATTGGCATAATATGGTTAATCATATGAATTAGATTGATAACAGTGAGTGTAAGAAGTATAGTTATAGTCGTTCTATCGATCATTTAAGCATAATATGGCCAATAATATAAGTTAGATTAATAATAATAAGAGTAATGAGTATAGTAATTGTCGTTCTATCGATCATATAAGCATAATATGGCTAATAATATGAGTTAGATTGATAATAATAAGAGTAATGAGTATAGTAATTGTAGTTCTATAGATCATATCTGCATAATATGGTTAATAATATGAGTCAGATTCATAATAATGAGAGTAATAAGTATAGTAATTGTCGTTCTATCGATCATTTAAGCATAATATGGCTAATAATATGAGTTAGGTTGATAATAATAAGAATAATAAGTAAAGTTATTGTCGTTCTATCGATCATATAAGCATAATATGGATAATAATATGAGTTAGGTGGATATTAATAAGAGTAATAGGTAAGTAAATGTCGTGCTATCGATCATATCTGCATAACATGGTTAATAATATGAGTTAGATTGATAATAATAAGAGTAGTAAGTATAGTAATCGTCGTTCTATCGATCATATAAGCATAATATGGCTAATAATATAAGTTAGATTGATAATAGCAAGTGTAATAAGTATAGTAAATGTCGTTCTATCGATCATATAAGCATAATATGGGTAATAATATGAGTTAGATTGATAACAATCAGAGTAATGAGTATAGTAATTGTAGTTCTATCGCTCATATAAGCATAGTATGGCTAATAATATGAGTTAGGTTGATAATAATACGAGTAATAATGATAGTATATGTCGTGCTATCGATCATATCTGCATAATATGGTTAATAATATGAGTTAGATTGATAATAGTAAGAGTAATGTGTATAGTAATTGTCGTTCTATGGATCATATAAGCATAATATGGCTAATAACATGAGTTACATTGATAATAATAAGAGTAATGAGTAAAGTAATTGTCATTCTATCGATCATATAAGCATAATATGGCAAATAATATGAGTTAGGTTATAATAATAAGAGTAATATGTATAGTGATTGTCGTTCTATCGATCAAATTGGCATAATATGGTTAATCATATGAATTAGATTAATAACAGTGAGTGTAATAAGTATAGTAATTGTCGTTCTGTCGATCATATAAGCATAATATGGCTAATAATATGAGTTAGATTGATAACAATAAGAGTAATAAGTAGAGTAATTGTCGTTCTATCGATCATTTAAGCATAATATGGCTAATAATATGAGTTAGATTGATAATAATAAGAATAATAAGTAAAGTAATTGTCGTTCTATCGATCATGTAAGCATAATATGGCTAATAATGTGAGTTATATTTATAATAATAAGAGTAATAAGCATAGTAATTGTAGTTCTATCGATCATATAAGCATAATATGTCTAATAATATGAGTTAGATTGATAATAATAAGAGTAATGCGTATAGTAATTGTAGTGCTATCGATCATATCTGCATAATATGGTTAATAATATGAGTTAGATTGATAATAGTGAGTGTAATAAGTATAGTAATTGTCGTTCTATCGATGATATAAGCATAACATGGTTAATAATATGAGTTATATTGATAATAATAAGAGTAATAAGTATAGTAATTGTAGTTCTATCGATCATATCTGCAAAATATGGCTAATAATATGAGTTAGATTGATAATAATAAGAGTAATAAGTATAGTAATTGTCGTTCTATCGATGATATAAGCATAACATGGTTAATAATATGAGTTAGATTGATAATAATAAGAGTAGTAAGTATAGTAATCGTCGTTCTATCGATCATATAAGCATAATATGGCTAATAATATGAGTTAGATTGATAATAATAAGAGTAATAAGTATAGTAATTGCCGTTCTGTCGATCATATAAGCATAATATGGCTAATAATATAAGTTAGATTAATAATAATAAGAGTAATGAGTATAGTAATTGTCGTTCTATCGATCATATAAGCATAATATGGCTTATAATATGAGTTAGATTGATAATAATAAGAGTAATGAGTATAGTAATTGTAGTTCTATAGATCATATCTGCAAAATATGGCTAATAATATGAGTTAGATTGATAATAATAAGAGTAATAAGTATAGTAATTGTCGTTCTATCGATCATTTAAGCATAATATGGCTAATAATATGAGTTAGATTGATAAAAATAAGAGTAATGAGTATAGTAATTGTAGTTCTATCGATCATATCTGCATAATATGGTTAATAATATGAGTTAGATTGATAATAATAAGAGTCATAAGTATAGTAATTGTAGTTCTATTGCTCATATAAGCATAATATGGCTAATAATATGAGTTAGGTTGATAATAATAAGAATAATAAGTAAAGTAATTGTCGTTCTATCGATCATATAAGCATAATGTGGCTAATAATATGAGTTAGATTGATAATAATAAGAGTAATAAGTATAGTAATTGTCGTTCTATCGATCATTTAAGCATAATATGGCTAATAATATGAGTTAGATTGATAATAATAAGAATAATAAGTAAAGTAATTGTCGTTCTATCGATCATGTAAGCATAATATGGCTAATAATGTGAGTTATATTTATAATAATAAGAGTAATAAGCATAGTAATTGTAGTTCTATCGATCATATAAGCATAATATGTCTAATAATATGAGTTAGATTGATAATAATAAGAGTAATGCGTATAGTAATTGTAGTGCTATCGATCATATCTGCATAATATGGTTAATAATATGAGTTAGATTGATAATAGTGAGTGTAATAAGTATAGTAATTGTCGTTCTATCGATGATATAAGCATAACATGGTTAATAATATGAGATAGATTGATAATAATAAGAGTAATAAGTATAGTAATCGTCGTTCTATCGATCATATAAGCATAATATGGCTAATAATATGAGTTAGATTGATAATAATAAGAGTAATAAGTATAGTAATTGCCGTTCTGTCGATCATATAAGCATAATATGGCTAATAATATAAGTTAGATTAATAATAATAAGAGTAATGAGTATAGTAATTGTCGTTCTATCGATCATATAAGCATAATATGGCTTATAATATGAGTTAGATTGATAATAATAAGAGTAATGAGTATAGTAATTGTAGTTCTATAGATCATATCTGCAAAATATGGCTAATAATATGAGTTAGATTGATAATAATAAGAGTAATAAGTATAGTAATTGTCGTTCTATCGATCATTTAAGCATAATATGGCTAATAATATGAGTTAGATTGATAAAAATAAGAGTAATGAGTATAGTAATTGTAGTTCTATCGATCATATCTGCATAATATGGTTAATAATATGAGTTAGATTGATAATAATAAGAGTCATAAGTATAGTAATTGTAGTTCTATTGCTCATATAAGCATAATATGGCTAATAATATGAGTTAGGTTGATAATAATAAGAATAATAAGTAAAGTAATTGTCGTTCTATCGATCATATAAGCATAATGTGGCTAATAATATGAGTTAGATTGATAATAATAAGAGTAATAAGTATAGTAATTGTCGTTCTATCGATCATTTAAGCATAATATGGCTAATAATATGAGTTAGATTGATAATAATAAAAATAATAAGTAAAGTAATTGTCGTTCTATCGATCATGTAAGCATAATGTGGCTAATAGTATGAGTTATATTTATAATAATAAGAGTAATAAGTATAGTAATTGTCGTTCTATCGATCATATAAGCATAATATGTCTAATAATATGAGTTAGATTGATAATAATAAGAGTAATGAGTATAGTTATTGTAGTTCTATCGATCATATCTGCATAATATGGTTAATAATATGAGTTAGATTGATAATAATAAGAGTCATAAGTATAGTAATTGTAGTTCTATTGCTCATATAAGCATAATATGTCTAATAATATGAGTTAGATTGATAATAATAAGAGTAATAAGTATAGTAATTGTGATTCTACCGATCATTTAAGCATAATATGGCTAATAATATGAGTTAGATTGATAATAATAAGAATAATAGGTATAGTAATTGTCGCTCTGTCGATCATATAAGCATAATATGGCTAATAATATAAGTTAGATTAATAATAATAAGAGTAATGAGTATAGTAATTGTCGTTCTATCGATCATATAAGCATAATATGGCTAATAATATGAGTTAGATTGATAATAATAAGAGTAATGAGTATAGTAATTGTAGTTCTATAGATCATATCTGCAAAATATGTCTAATAATATGAGTTAGATTGATAATAATAAGAGTAATAAGTATAGTAATTGTCGTTCTATCGATCATTTAAGCATAATATGGCTAATAATATGAGTTAGATTGATAATAATAAGAATAATAAGTAAAGTAATTGTCGTTCTATCGATCATGTAAGCATAATATGGCTAATAATATGAGTTATATTTATAATAATAAGAGTAATAAGTATAGTAATTGTCGTTCTATCGATCATATAAGCGTAATATGTCTAATAATATGAGTTAGATTGATAATAATAAGAGTAATGAGTATAGTAATTGTAGTTCTATCGATCATATCTGCATAATATGGTTAATAATATGAGTTAGATTGATAATAATAAGAGCCATAAGTATAGTAATTGTAGTTCTATTGCTCATATAAGCATAATATGGCTAATAATATGAGTTAGATTGATAATAATAAGAGTAGTAAGTGTAGTAAATGTCGCGCTATCGATCATATCTGCATAATATGGTTAATAATATGAGGTAGATTGATAATAGTGAGTGTAATAAGTATAGCAATTGTCGTTCTATCGATCATATAAGCATAATATGTCTAATAATATGAGTTAGATTGATAATAATAAGAGTAATGAGTATAGTTCTTGTAGTTCTATCGATCATATCTGCATAATATGGTTAATAATATGAGTTAGATTGATAATAATAAGAGTCATAAGTATAGTAATTGTAGTTCTATTGCTCATATAAGCATAATATGTCTAATAATATGAGTTAGATTGATAATAATAAGAGTAATAAGTATAGTAATTGTGATTCTACCGATCATTTAAGCATAATATGGCTAATAATATGAGTTAGATTGATAATAATAAGAATAATAGGTATAGTAATTGTCGCTCTGTCGATCATATAAGCATAATATGGCTAATAATATAAGTTAGATTAATAATAATAAGAGTAATGAGTATAGTAATTGTCGTTCTATCGATCATATAAGCATAATATGGCTAATAATATGAGTTAGATTGATAATAATAAGAGTAATGAGTATAGTAATTGTAGTTCTATCGATCATATCTGCATAATATGGTTAATAATATGAGTTAGATTGATAATAATAAGAGTCATAAGTATAGTAATTGTAGTTCTATTGCTCATATAAGCATAATATGGCTAATAATATGAGTTAGATTGATAATAATAAGAGTAGTAAGTGTAGTAAATGTCGCGCTATCGATCATATCTGCATAATATGGTTAATAATATGAGGTAGATTGATAATAGTGAGTGTAATAAGTATAGCAATTGTCGTTCTATCGATCATATAAGCATAATATGGTTAATAATATGAGTTAAATTGATAATAATAAGAGTAATAAGTACAGTAATTGTCGTTCTATCGATCATTTAAGCATAATATGGCTAATAATATGAGTTAGATTGATAATACTAAGGGTAGTGAGTATAGTAATTCTCGTTCTATCGATCATATAAGCATAATATGGCCAATAATATGAGTTAGATTGATAATAATAAGAGTAATGAGTATAGTAAATTTCGTGCTATCGATCATATCTGCATAATATGGTTAATAATATGAGTTAGATTGATAATAATAAGAGTAATAAGTATAGTAATTGTCGTTCTATCGATCATATAAGCATAATATGGCTAATAATATAAGTTAGATTAATAATAATAAGAGTAATGAGTATAGTAATTGTCGTTCTACCGATCATATAAGCATAATATGGCTAATAATATGAGTTAGATTGATAATAATAAGAGTAATGAGTATAGTAATTGTAGTTCTATAGATCATATCTGCATAATATGGTTAATAATATGAGTTAGATTCATAATAATGAGAGTAATAAGTATAGTAATTGTCGTTCTATCGATCATTTAAGCATAATATGGCTAATAATATGAGTTAGGTTGATAATAATAAGAATAATAAGTAAAGTAATTGTCGTTCTATCGATCATATAAGCATAATATGGATAATAATATGAGTTAGGTGGATATTAATAAGAGTAATAGGTATAGTAAATGTCGTGCTATCGATCATATCTGCATAATATGGTTAATAATATGAGTTAGATTGATAATAGTGAGTGTAATAAGTATAGTAATTGTCGTTCTATCGATGATATAAGCATAACATGGTTAATAGTATGAGTTAGATTGATAATAATAAGAGTAATAAGTATAGTAATTGTAGTTCTATCGATCATATCTGCAAAATATGGCTAATAATATGAGTTAGATTGATAATAATAAGAGTAATAAGTATAGTAATTGTCGTTCTATCGATGATATAAGCATAACATGGTTAATAATATGAGTTAGATTGATAATAATAAGAGTAATAAGTATAGTAATCGTCGTTCTATCGATCATATAAGCATAATATGGCTAATAATATGAGTTAGATTGATAATAATAAGAGTAATAAGTATAGTAATTGCCGTTCTGTCGATCATATAAGCATAATATGGCTAATAATATAAGTTAGATTAATAATAATAAGAGTAATGAGTATAGTAATTGTCGTTCTATCGATCATATAAGCATAATATGGCTAATAATATGAGTTAGATTGATAATAATAAGAGTAATGAGTATAGTAATTGTAGTTCTATAGATCATATCTGCAAAATATGGCTAATAATATGAGTTAGATTGATAATAATAAGAGTAATAAGTATAGTAATTGTCGTTCTATCGATCATTTAAGCATAATATGGCTAATAATATGAGTTAGATTGATAAAAATAAGAATAATAAGTAAAGTAATTGTCGTTCTATCGATCATGTAAGCATAATATGGCTAATAATATGAGTTATATTTATAATAATAAGAGTAATAAGTATAGTAATTGTCGTTCTATCGATCATATAAGCGTAATATGTCTAATAATATGAGTTAGATTGATAATAATAAGAGTAATGAGTATAGTAATTGTAGTTCTATCGATCATATCTGCATAATATGGTTAATAATATGAGTTAGATTGATAATAATAAGAGTCATAAGTATAGCAATTGTAGTTCTATTGCTCATATAAGCATAATATGGCTAATAATATGAGTTAGATTGATAATAATAAGAGTAGTAAGTGTAGTAAATGTCGCGCTATCGATCATATCTGCATAATATGGTTAATAATATGAGGTAGATTGATAATAGTAAGAGTAATGTGTATAGTAATTGTCGTTCTATCGATCATATAAGCATAATATGGCTAATAATATGAGTCAGATTGATAATACTAAGAGTAGTGAGTATAGTAATTCTCGTTCTATCGATCATATAAGCATAATATGGCTAATAATATGAGTTACATTCATAATAATAAGAGCAATGAGTATATTAATTGTCATTCTATCGATCATATAAGCATAATATGGCGAATAATATGAGTTAGATTGATAATAATAAGATTAATAAGTGTAGTAAATGTCGTGCTATCGATCATATCTGCATAATATGGTTAATAATATGAGTTATATTTATAATAATAAGAGTAATAAGTATAGTAATTGTCGTTCTATCGATCATTTAAGCATAATATGGTTAATAATATGAGTTAGATTGATAATAATAACAGTAATAAGTAGAGTAATTGTCGTTCTATCGATCATTTAAGCATAATATGGCTAATAATATGAGTTAGATTGATAATAATAAGAATAATAAGTAAAGTAATTGTCGTTCTATCGATCATGTAAGCATAATATGGCTAATAATATGAGTTATATTTATAATAATAAGAGTAATAAGTATAGTAATTGTAGTTCTATCGATCATATAAACATAATATGTCTAATAATATGAGTTAGATTGATAATAATAAGAGTAATGCGTATAGTAATTGTAGTTCTATCGATCATATCTGCATAATATGGTTAATAATATGAGTTAGATTGATAATAATAAGAGTCATAAGTATAGTAATTGTCATTCTATCGATCATATAAGCATAATATGGCAAATAATATGAGTTAGGTTATAATAATAAGAGATATATGTATAGTGATTGTCGTTCTATCGATCAAATTGGCATAATATGGTTAATCATATGAATTAGATTGATAACAGTGAGTGTAAGAAGTATAGTTATAGTCGTTCTATCGATCATTTAAGCATAATACGGCTAATAATATAAGTTAGATTAATAATAATAAGAGTAATGAGTATAGTAATTGTCGTTCTATCGATCATTTAAGCATAATATGGCTAATAATATGAGTTAGGTTGATAATAATAAGAATAATAAGTAAAGTAATTGTCGTTCTATCGATCATATAAGCATAATATGGATAATAATATGAGTTAGGTGGATATTAATAAGAGTAATAAGTATAGTAATTGTAGTTCTATCGATCATATCTGCAAAATATGGCTAATAATATGAGTTAGATTGATAATAATAAGAGTAATAAGTATAGTAATTGCCGTTCTATCGATGATATAAGCATAACATGGTTAATAATATGAGTTAGATTGATAATAATAAGAGTAATAAGTATAGTAATCGTCGTTCTATCGATCATATAAGCATAATATGGCTAATAATGTGAGTTAGATTGATAATAATAAGAGTAATAAGTATAGTAATTGCCGTTCTGTCGATCATATAAGCATAATATGGCTAATAATATAAGTTAGATTAATAATAATAAGAGTAATGAGTATAGTAATTGTCGTTCTATCGATCATATAAGCATAATATGGCTAATAATATGAGTTCGATTGATAATAATAAGAGTAATGAGTATAGTAATTGTAGTTCTATAGATCATATCTGCAAAATATGGCTAATAATATGAGTTAGATTGATAATAATAAGAGTAATAAGTATAGTAATTGTCGTTCTATCGATCATTTAAGCATAATATGGCTAATAATATGAGTTAGATTGATAAAAATAAGAATAATAAGTAAAGTAATTGTCGTTCTATCGATCATGTAAGCATAATATGGCTAATAATATGAGTTATATTTATAATAATAAGAGTAATAAGTATAGTAATTGTCGTTCTATCGATCATATAAGCGTAATATGTCTAATAATATGAGTTAGATTGATAATAATAAGAGTAATGAGTATAGTAATTGTAGTTCTATCGATCATATCTGCATAATATGGTTAATAATATGAGTTAGATTGATAATAATAAGAGTCATAAGTATAGTAATTGTAGTTCTATTGCTCATATAAGCATAATATGGCTAATAATATGAGTTAGATTGATAATAATAAGAGTAGTAAGTGTAGTAAATGTCGCGCTATCGATCATATCTGCATAATATGGTTAATAATATGAGGTAGATTGATAATAGTAAGAGTAATGTGTATAGTAATTGTCGTTCTATCGATCATATAAGCATAATATGGCTAATAATATGAGTCAGATTGATAATACTAAGAGTAGTGAGTATAGTAATTCTCGTTCTATCGATCATATAAGCATAATATGGCTAATAATATGAGTTACATTCATAATAATAAGAGCAATGAGTATATTAATTGTCATTCTATCGATCATATAAGCATAATATGGCGATTAATATGAGTCAGATTGATAATAATAAGAGTAATAAGTGTAGTAAATGTCGTGCTATCGATCATATCTGCATAATATGGTTAATAATATGAGTTAGATCGATAATGATAAGAGTAGTAAGTACAGTAATTGTCGTTCTATCGATCATGTAAGCATAATATGGCTAATAATATGAGTTATATTTATAATAATAAGAGTAATAAGTATAGTAATTGTCGTTCTATCGATCATATAAGCATAATATGTCTAATACTATGAGTTAGATTGATAATAATAAGAGTAATGAGTATAGTAACTGTAGTTCTATCGATCATATAAGCATAATATGGCTAATAATATGCGTTATATTTATAATAATAAGAGTAATAAGTATAGTAATTGCTGTTCTATCGATCATATAAGCATAATATGGTTAATAATATGAGTTATATTTATAATAATAAGAGTAATAAGTATAGTAATTGTCGTTCTATCGATCATTTAAGCATAATATGGTTAATAATATGAGTTATATTTATAATAATAAGAGTAATAAGTATAGTAATTGTAGTTCTATCGATCATATAAACATAATATGTCTAATAATATGAGTTAGATTGATAATAATAAGAGTAATGCGTATAGTAATTGTAGTTCTATCGATCATATCTGCATAATATGGTTAATAATATGAGTTAGATTGATAATAATAAGAGTCATAAGTATAGTAATTGTCATTCTATCGATCATATAAGCATAATATGGCAAATAATATGAGTTAGGTTATAATAATAAGAGTAATATGTATAGTGATTGTCGTTCTATCGATCAAATTGGCATAATATGGATAATCATATGAATTAGATTGATAACAGTGAGTGTAAGAAGTATAGTTATAGTCGTTCTATAGATCATTTAAGCATAATACGGCTAATAATATAAGTTAGATTAATAATAATAAGAGTAATGAGTATAGTAATTGTCGTTCTATCGATCATTTAAGCATAATATGGCTAATAATATGAGTTAGGTTGATAATAATAAGAATAATAAGTAAAGTAATTGTCGTTCTATCGATCATATAAGCATAATATGGATAATAATATGAGTTAGGTGGATATTAATAAGAGTAATAGGTATAGTAAATGTCGTGCTATCGATCATATCTGCATAATATGGTTAATAATATGAGTTAGATTGATAATAGTGAGTGTAATAAGTATAGTAATTGTCGTTCTATCGATGATAAAAGCATAACATGGTTAATAATATGAGTTAGATTGATAATAATAAGAGTAATAAGTATAGTAATCGTCGTTCTATCGATCATATAAGCATAATATGGCTAATAATATGAGTTAGATTGATAATAATAAGAGTAATAAGTATAGTAATTGTCGTTCTGTCGATCATATAAGCATAATATGGCTAATAATATAAGTTAGATTAATAATAATAAGAGTAATGAGTATAGTAATTGTCGTTCTATCGATCATATAAGCATAATATGGCTAATAATATGAGTTAGATTGATAATAATAAGAGTAATGAGTATAGTAATTGTAGTTCTATAGATCATATCTGCAAAATATGGCTAATAATATGAGTTAGATTGATAATAATAAGAGTAATAAGTATAGTAATTGTCGTTCTATCGATCATATAAGCATAATATGGATAATAATATGAGTTAGGTGGATATTAATAAGAGTAATAGGTATAGTAAATGTCGTGCTATCGATCATATCTGCATAATATGGGTAATAATATGAGTTAGATTGATAATAATAAGAGTAATAAGTGTAGTAATTGTCGTTCTATCGATCATATAAGCATAATATGGCTAATAATATGAGTTACATTCATAATAATAAGAGTAATAAGTACAGTAATTGTCGTTCTATCGATCATTTAAGCATAACATGGCTAATAATATGAGTTAGATTGATAATAATAAGAGTAATAAGTACAGTAATTGTCGTTCTATCGATTATTTAAGCATAACATGGCTAATAATATGAGTCAGATTGATAATACTAAGAGTAGTGAGTATAGTAATTCTCGTTCTATCGATCATATAAGCATAATATGGCTAATAATATGAGTTACATTCATAATAATAAGAGCAATGAGTATATTAATTGTCATTCTATCGATCATATAAGCATAATATGGCGAATAATATGAGTTAGATTGATAATAATAAGAGTAATAAGTGTAGTAAATGTCGTGCTATCGATCATATCTGCATAATATGGTTAATAATATGAGTTATATTTATAATAATAAGAGTAATAAGTATAGTAATTGTCGTTCTATCGATCATTTAAGCATAATATGGTTAATAATATGAGTTATATTTATAATAATAAGAGTAATAAGTATAGTAATTGTAGTTCTATCGATCATATAAGCATAATATGTCTAATAATATGAGTTAGATTGATAATAATAAGAGTAATGCGTATAGTAATTGTAGTTCTATCGATCATATCTGCATAATATGGTTAATAATATGAGTTAGATTGATAATAATAAGAGTCATAAGTATAGTAATTGTAGTTCTATTGCTCATATAAGCATAATATGGCTAATAATATGAGTTAGATTGATAATAATAAGAGTAATAAGTATAGTAATTGCCATTCTATCGATCATATAACCATAATATGGCAAATAATATGAGTTAGGTTATAATAATAAGAGTAATATGTATAGTGATTGTCGTTCTATCGATCAAATTGGCATAATATGGTTAATCATATGAATTAGGTTGATAACAGTGAGTGTAAGAAGTATAGTTATAGTCGTTCTATCGATCATTTAAGCATAATATGGCTAATAATATAAGTTAGATTAATAATAATAAGAGTAATGAGTATAGTAATTGTCGTTCTATCGATCATATAAGCATAATATGGCTAATAATATGAGTTAGATTGATAATAATAAGAGTAATGAGTATAGTAATTGTATTTCTATAGATCATATCTGCATAATATGGTTAATAATATGAGTTAGATTCATAATAATAAGAGTAATAAGTATAGTAATTGTCGTTCTATCGATCATTTAAGCATAATATGGCTAATAATATGAGTTAGGTTGATAATAATAAGAATAATAAGTAAAGTAATTGTCGTTCTATCGATCATATAAGCATAATATGGATAATACTATGAGTTAGGTGGATATTAATAAGAGTAATAGGTATAGTAAATGTCGTGCTATCGATCATATCTGCATAATATGGTTAATAATATGAGTTAGATTGATAATAGTGAGTGTAATAAGTATAGTAATTGTCGTTCTATCGATGATAAAAGCATAACATGGTTAATAATATGAGTTAGATTGATAATAATAAGAGTAATAAGTATAGTAATCGTCGTTCTATCGATCATATAAGCATAATATGGCTAATAATATGAGTTAGATTGATAATAATAAGAGTAATAAGTATAGTAATTGTCGTTCTGTCGATCATATAAGCATAATATGGCTAATAATATAAGTTAGATTAATAATAATAAGAGTAATGAGTATAGTAATTGTCGTTCTATCGATCATATAAGCATAATATGGCTAATAATATGAGTTAGATTGATAATAATAAGAGTAATGAGTATAGTAATTGTAGTTCTATAGATCATATCTGCAAAATATGGCTAATAATATGAGTTAGATTGATAATAATAAGAGTAATAAGTGTAGTAATTGTTGTTCTATCGATCATTTAAGCATAATATGGTTAATAATATGAGTTAGATTCATAATAATAGGAGTAATAAGTATAGTAATTGTCGTTCTATCGATCATTTAAGCATAATATGGCTAATAATATGAGTTAGGTTGATAATAATAAGAATAATAAGTAAAGTAATTGTCGTTCTATCGCTCATATAAGCATAGTATGGCTAATAATATGAGTTAGGTTGATAATAATACGAGTAATAATGATAGTATATGTCGTGCTATCGATCATATCTGCATAATATGGTTAATAATATGAGTTAGATTGATAATAGTAAGAGTCATGTGTATAGTAATTGTCGTTCTATGGATCATATAAGCATAATATGGCTAATAACATGAGTTACATTGATAATAATAAGAGTAATGAGTAAAGTAATTGTCATTCTATCGATCATATAAGCATAATATCGCTAATAATATGAGTTAGATTGATAATAATAAGAGTAATAAGTATAGTAATTGTCGTTCTATCGATCATTTAAGCATAATATGGCTAATAATATGAGTTAGATTGATAATAATAACAGTAATAAGTATAGTAATTGTCGTTCTATCGATAATATAAGCATAACATGGCTAATAATATGAGTTAGATTGATAATAATAAGAGTAGTGAGTATAGTAATTCTCGTTCTATCGATCATATAAGCATAATATGGCTAATAATATGAGTTAGATTGATAACAATAAGAGTAATAAGTATAGTAAATGTCGTTCTATCGATCATATAAGCATAATATGGCTAATAATATGAGTTACATTGATAATAATAAGAGTAATAAGTACAGTAGTTGTCGTTCTATCGATCATTTAAGCATAACATGGCTAATAATATGAGTTAGATTGATAATAATAAGAGTAATAAGTACAGTAATTGTCGTTCTATCGATTATTTAAGCATAACATGGCTAATAATATGAGTCAGATTGATAATACTAAGAGTAGTGAGTATAGTAATTCTCGTTCTATCGATCATATAAGCATAATATGGCTAATAATATGAGTTACATTCATAATAATAAGAGCAATGAGTATATTAATTGTCATTCTATCGATCATATAAGCATAATATGGCGAATAATATGAGTTAGATTGATAATAATAAGAGTAATAAGTATAGTAATTGTCGTTCTATCGATCATTTAAGCATAATATGGTTAATAATATGAGTTAGATTGATAATAATAACAGTAATAAGTAGAGTAATTGTCGTTCTATCGATCATTTAAGCATAATATGGCTAATAATATGAGTTAGATTGATAATAATAAGAATAATAAGTAAAGTAATTGTCGTTCTATCGATCATGTAAGCATAATATGGCTAATAATATGAGTTATATTTATAATAATAAGAGTAATAAGTATAGTAATTGTAGTTCTATCGATCATATAAGCATAATATGTCTAATAATATGAGTTAGATTGATAATAATAAGAGTAATGCGTATAGTAATTGTAGTTCTATCGATCATATCTGCATAATATGGTTAATAATATGAGTTAGATTGATAATAATAAGAGTCATACGTATAGTAATTGTAGTTCTATTGCTCATATAAGCATAATATGGCTAATAATATGAGTTAGATTGATAATAATAAGAGTAATAAGTATAGTAATTGTCATTCTATCGATCATATAAGCATAATATGGCAAATAATATGAGTTAGGTTATAATAATAAGAGTAATATGTATAGTGATTGTCGTTCTATCGATCAAATTGGCATAATATGGTTAATCATATGAATTAGATTGATAACAGTGAGTGTAAGAAGTATAGTTATAGTCGTTCTATCGATCATTTAAGCATAATATGGCTAATAATATAAGTTAGATTAATAATAATAAGAGTAATAAGTATAGTAATTGTAGTTCTATCGATCATATAAGCATAATATGTCTAATAATATGAGTTAGATTGATAATAATAAGAGTAATGCGTATAGTAATTGTAGTTCTATCGATCATATCTGCATAATATGGTTAATAATATGAGTTAGATTGATAATAATAAGAGTCATAAGTATAGTAATTGTAGTTCTATTGCTCATATAAGCATAATATGGCTAATAATATGAGTTAGATTGATAATAATAAGAGTAATAAGTATAGTAATTGCCATTCTATCGATCATATAACCATAATATGGCAAATAATATGAGTTAGGTTATAATAATAAGAGTAATATGTATAGTGATTGTCGTTCTATCGATCAAATTGGCATAATATGGTTAATCATATGAATTAGGTTGATAACAGTGAGTGTAAGAAGTATAGTTATAGTCGTTCTATCGATCATTTAAGCATAATATGGCTAATAATATAAGTTAGATTAATAATAATAAGAGTAATGAGTATAGTAATTGTCGTTCTATCGATCATATAAGCATAATATGGCTAATAATATGAGTTAGATTGATAATAATAAGAGTAATGAGTATAGTAATTGTAGTTCTATAGATCATATCTGCATAATATGGTTAATAATATGAGTTAGATTCATAATAATAAGAGTAATAAGTATAGTAATTGTCGTTCTATCGATCATTTAAGCATAATATGGCTAATAATATGAGTTAGGTTGATAATAATAAGAATAATAAGTAAAGTAATTGTCGTTCTATCGATCATATAAGCATAATATGGCTAATAATATGAGTTATATTTATAATAATAAGAGTAATAAGTATAGTAATTGGCGTTCTATCGATCATATAAGCATAATATGTCTAATAATATGAGTTAGATTGATAATAATAAGAGTAATGAGTATAGTAATTGTAGTTCTATCGATCATATCTGCATAATATGGTTAATAATATGAGTTAGATTGATAATAATAAGAGTCATAAGTATAGTAATTGTAGTTCTATTGCTCATATAAGCATAATATGGCTAATAATATGAGTTAGATTGATAATAATAAGAGTAGTAAGTGTAGTAAATGTCGCGCTATCGATCATATCTGCATAATATGGTTAATAATATGAGGGAGATTGATAATAGTAAGAGTAATGTGTATAGTAATTGTCGTTCTATCGATCATATAAGCATAATATGGCTAATAATATGAGCTATATTTCTAATAATAAGAGTAATAAGTATAGTAATTGTCCTTCTATCGGTCATATAAGCATAATATGGTTAATAATATGAGTTAGATTGATAATAATAAGAGTAATAAGTATAGTAATTGTCATTCTATCGATCGTATAAGCATAATATGGCAAATAATATGAGTTAGGTTATAATAATAAGAGTAATATGTGTAGTGATTGTCGTTCTATCGATCAAATTGGCATAATATGGTTAATCATATGAATTAGATTGATAACAGTGAGTGTAATAAGTATAGTAATTGTCGTTCTGTCGATCATATAAGCATAATATGGCTAATAATATGAGTTAGATTGATAACAATAAGAGTAATAAGTACAGTAATTGTCGTTCTATCGATTATTTAAGCATAACATGGCTAATAATATGAGTCAGATTGATAATACTAAGAGTAGTGAGTATAGTAATTCTCGTTCTATCGATCATATAAGCATAATATGGCTAATAATATGAGTTACATTCATAATAATAAGAGCAATGAGTATATTAATTGTCATTCTATCGATCATATAAGCATAATATGGCGAATAATATGAGTTAGATTGATAATAATAAGAGTAATAAGTATAGTAATTGTCGTTCTATCGATCATTTAAGCATAATATGGTTAATAATATGAGTTAGATTGATAATAATAACAGTAATAAGTAGAGTAATTGTCGTTCTATCGATCATTTAAGCATAATATGGCTAATAATATGAGTTAGATTGATAATAATAAGAGTCATACGTATAGTAATTGTAGTACTATTGCTCATATAAGCATAATATGGCTAATAATATGAGTTAGATTGATAATAATAAGAGTAATAAGTATAGTAATTGTCATTCTATCGATCATATAAGCATAATATGGCAAATAATATGAGTTAGGTTATAATAATAAGAGTAATATGTATAGTGATTGTCGTTCTATCGATCAAATTGGCATAATATGGTTAATCATATGAATTAGATTGATAACAGTCAGTGTAAGAAGTATAGTTATAGTCGTTCTATCGATCATTTAAGCATAATATGGCTAATAATATAAGTTAGATTAATAATAATAAGAGTAATGAGTATAGTAATTGTCGTTCTACCGATCATATAAGCATAATATGGCTAATAATATGAGTTAGATTGATAATAATAAGAGTAATGAGTATAGTAATTGTAGTTCTATAGATCATATCTGCAAAATATGGCTAATAATATGAGTTAGATTGATAATAATAAGAGTAATAAGTACAGTAATTGTCGTTCTATCGATTATTTAAGCATAACATGGCTAATAATATGAGTCAGATTGATAATACTAAGAGTAGTGAGTATAGTAATTCTCGTTCTATCGATCATATAAGCATAATATGGCTAATAATATGAGTTACATTCATAATAATAAGAGCAATGAGTATATTAATTGTCATTCTATCGATCATATAAGCATAATATGGCGAATAATATGAGTTAGATTGATAATAATAAGAGTAATAAGTGTAGTAAATGTCGTGCTATCGATCATATCTGCATAATATGGTTAATAATATGAGTTATATTTATAATAATAAGAGTAATAAGTATAGTAATTGTCGTTCTATCGATCATTTAAGCATAATATGGTTAATAATATGAGTTATATTTATAATAATAAGAGTAATAAGTATAGTAATTGTAGTTCTATCGATCATATAAGCATAATATGTCTAATAATATGAGTTAGATTGATAATAATAAGAGTAATGCGTATAGTAATTGTAGTTCTATCGATCATATCTGCATAATATGGTTAATAATATGAGTTAGATTCATAATAATAAGAGTAATAAGTATAGTAATTGTCGTTCTATCGATCATTTAAGCATAATATGGCTAATAATATGAGTTAGGTTGATAATAATAAGAATAATAAGTAAAGTAATTGTCGTTCTATCGATCATATAAGCATAATATGGATAATAATATGAGTTAGGTGGATATTAATAAGAGTAATAGGTATAGTAAATGTCGTGCTATCGATCATATCTGCATAATATGGTTAATAATATGAGTTAGATTGATAATAGTGAGTGTAATAAGTATAGTAATTGTCGTTCTATCGATGATAAAAGCATAACATGGTTAATAATATGAGTTAGATTGATAATAATAAGAGTAATAAGTATAGTAATCGTCGTTCTATCGATCATATAAGCATAATATGGCTAATAATATGAGTTAGATTGATAATAATAAGAGTAATAAGTATAGTAATTGTCGTTCTGTCGATCATATAAGCATAATATGGCTAATAATATAAGTTAGATTAATAATAATAAGAGTAATGAGTATAGTAATTGTCGTTCTATCGATCATATAAGCATAATATGGCTAATAATATGAGTTAGATTGATAATAATAAGAGTAATGAGTATAGCAATTGTAGTTCTATAGATCATATCTGCAAAATATGGCTAATAATATGAGTTAGATTGATAATAATAAGAGTAATAAGTGTAGTAATTGTTGTTCTATCGATCATTTAAGCATAATATGGTTAATAATATGAGTTAGATTCATAATAATAAGAGTAATAAGTATAGTAATTGTCGTTCTATCGATCATTTAAGCATAATATGGCTAATAATATGAGTTAGGTTGATAATAATAAGAATAATAAGTAAAGTAATTGTCGTTCTATCGCTCATATAAGCATAGTATGGCTAATAATATGAGTTAGGTTGATAATAATACGAGTAATAATGATAGTATATGTCGTGCTATCGATCATATCTGCATAATATGGTTAATAATATGAGTTAGATTGATAATAGTAAGAGTCATGTGTATAGTAATTGTCGTTCTATGGATCATATAAGCATAATATGGCTAATAACATGAGTTACATTGATAATAATAAGAGTAATGAGTAAAGTAATTGTCATTCTATCGATCATATAAGCATAATATCGCTAATAATATGAGTTAGATTGATAATAATAAGAGTAATAAGTATAGTAATTGTCGTTCTATCGATCATATAAGCATAATATGGATAATAATATGAGTTAGGTGGATATTAATAAGAGTAATAGGTATAGTAAATGTCGTGCTATCGATCATATCTGCATAATATGGTTAATAATATGAGTTAGATTGATAATAGTGAGTGTAATAAGTATAGTAATTGTCGTTCTATCGATGATAAAAGCATAACATGGTTAATAATATGAGTTAGATTGATAATAATAAGAGTAATAAGTATAGTAATCGTCGTTCTATCGATCATATAAGCATAATATGGCTAATAATATGAGTTAGATTGATAATAATAAGAGTAATAAGTATAGTAATTGTCGTTCTGTCGATCATATAAGCATAATATGGCTAATAATATAAGTTAGATTAATAATAATAAGAGTAATGAGTATAGTAATTGTCGTTCTATCGATCATATAAGCATAATATGGCTAATAATATGAGTTAGATTGATAATAATAAGAGTAATGAGTATAGCAATTGTAGTTCTATAGATCATATCTGCAAAATATGGCTAATAATATGAGTTAGATTGATAATAATAAGAGTAATAAGTGTAGTAATTGTTGTTCTATCGATCATTTAAGCATAATATGGTTAATAATATGAGTTAGATTCATAATAATAAGAGTAATAAGTATAGTAATTGTCGTTCTATCGATCATTTAAGCATAATATGGCTAATAATATGAGTTAGGTTGATAATAATAAGAATAATAAGTAAAGTAATTGTCGTTCTATCGCTCATATAAGCATAGTATGGCTAATAATATGAGTTAGGTTGATAATAATACGAGTAATAATGATAGTATATGTCGTGCTATCGATCATATCTGCATAATATGGTTAATAATATGAGTTAGATTGATAATAGTAAGAGTCATGTGTATAGTAATTGTCGTTCTATGGATCATATAAGCATAATATGGCTAATAACATGAGTTACATTGATAATAATAAGAGTAATGAGTAAAGTAATTGTCATTCTATCGATCATATAAGCATAATATCGCTAATAATATGAGTTAGATTGATAATAATAAGAGTAATAAGTATAGTAATTGTCGTTCTATCGATCATTTAAGCATAATATGGCTAATAATATGAGTTAGATTGATAATAATAACAGTAATAAGTATAGTAATTGTCGTTCTATCGATAATATAAGCATAACATGGCTAATAATATGAGTTAGATTGATAATAATAAGAGTAGTGAGTATAGTAATTCTCGTTCTATCGATCATATAAGCATAATATGGCTAATAATATGAGTTAGATTGATAACAATAAGAGTAATAAGTATAGTAAATGTCGTTCTATCGATCATATAAGCATAATATGGCTAATAATATGAGTTACATTGATAATAATAAGAGTAATAAGTACAGTAGTTGTCGTTCTATCGATCATTTAAGCATAACATGGCTAATAATATGAGTTAGATTGATAATAATAAGAGTAATAAGTACAGTAATTGTCGTTCTATCGATTATTTAAGCATAACATGGCTAATAATATGAGTCAGATTGATAATACTAAGAGTAGTGAGTATAGTAATTCTCGTTCTATCGATCATATAAGCATAATATGGCTAATAGTATGAGTTACATTCATAATAATAAGAGCAATGAGTATATTAATTGTCATTCTATCGATCATATAAGCATAATATGGCGAATAATATGAGTTAGATTGATAATAATAAGAGTAATAAGTATAGTAATTGTCGTTCTATCGATCATTTAAGCATAATATGGTTAATAATATGAGTTAGATTGATAATAATAACAGTAATAAGTAGAGTAATTGTCGTTCTATCGATCATTTAAGCATAATATGGCTAATAATATGAGTTAGATTGATAATAATAAGAATAATAAGTAAAGTAATTGTCGTTCTATCGATCATGTAAGCATAATATGGCTAATAATATGAGTTATATTTATAATAATAAGAGTAATAAGTATAGTAATTGTAGTTCTATCGATCATATAAGCATAATATGTCTAATAATATGAGTTAGATTGATAATAATAAGAGTAATGCGTATAGTAATTGTAGTTCTATCGATCATATCTGCATAATATGGTTAATAATATGAGTTAGATTGATAATAATAAGAGTCATACGTATAGTAATTGTAGTTCTATTGCTCATATAAGCATAATATGGCTAATAATATGAGTTAGATTGATAATAATAAGAGTAATAAGTATAGTAATTGTCATTCTATCGATCATATAAGCATAATATGGCAAATAATATGAGTTAGGTTATAATAAAAAGAGTAATATGTATAGTGATTGTCGTTCTATCGATCAAATTGGCATAATATGGTTAATCATATGAATTAGATTGATAACAGTGAGTGTAAGAAGTATAGTTATAGTCGTTCTATCGATCATTTAAGCATAATATGGCTAATAATATAAGTTAGATTAATAATAATAAGAGTAATGAGTATAGTAATTGTCGTTCTATCGATCATACAAGCATAATATGGCTAATAATATGAGTTAGATTGATAATAATAAGAGTAATGAGTACAGTAATTGTAGTTCTATAGATCATATCTGCAAAATATGGCTAATAATATGAGTTAGATTGATAATAATAAGAGTAATAAGTATAGTAATTGTCGTTCTATCGATCATTTAAGCATAATATGGCTAATAATATGAGTTAGGTTGATAATAATACGAGTAATAATGATAGTATATGTCGTGCTATCGATCATATCTGCATAATATGGTTAATAATATGAGTTAGATTGATAATAGTAAGAGTCATGTGTATAGTAATTGTCGTTCTATGGATCATATAAGCATAATATGGCTAATAACATGAGTTACATTGATAATAATAAGAGTAATGAGTAAAGTAATTGTCATTCTATCGATCATATAAGCATAATATCGCTAATAATATGAGTTAGATTGATAATAATAAGAGTAATAAGTATAGTAATTGTCGTTCTATCGATCATATAAGCATAATATGGATAATAATATGAGTTAGGTGGATATTAATAAGAGTAATAGGTATAGTAAATGTCGTGCTATCGATCATATCTGCATAATATGGTTAATAATATGAGTTAGATTGATAATAGTGAGTGTAATAAGTATAGTAATTGTCGTTCTATCGATGATAAAAGCATAACATGGTTAATAATATGAGTTAGATTGATAATAATAAGAGTAATAAGTATAGTAATCGTCGTTCTATCGATCATATAAGCATAATATGGCTAATAATATGAGTTAGATTGATAATAATAAGAGTAATAAGTATAGTAATTGTCGTTCTGTCGATCATATAAGCATAATATGGCTAATAATATAAGTTAGATTAATAATAATAAGAGTAATGAGTATAGTAATTGTCGTTCTATCGATCATATAAGCATAATATGGCTAATAATATGAGTTAGATTGATAATAATAAGAGTAATGAGTATAGCAATTGTAGTTCTATAGATCATATCTGCAAAATATGGCTAATAATATGAGTTAGATTGATAATAATAAGAGTAATAAGTGTAGTAATTGTTGTTCTATCGATCATTTAAGCATAATATGGTTAATAATATGAGTTAGATTCATAATAATAAGAGTAATAAGTATAGTAATTGTCGTTCTATCGATCATTTAAGCATAATATGGCTAATAATATGAGTTAGGTTGATAATAATAAGAATAATAAGTAAAGTAATTGTCGTTCTATCGCTCATATAAGCATAGTATGGCTAATAATATGAGTTAGGTTGATAATAATACGAGTAATAATGATAGTATATGTCGTGCTATCGATCATATCTGCATAATATGGTTAATAATATGAGTTAGATTGATAATAGTAAGAGTCATGTGTACAGTAATTGTCGTTCTATGGATCATATAAGCATAATATGGCTAATAACATGAGTTACATTGATAATAATAAGAGTAATGAGTAAAGTAATTGTCATTCTATCGATCATATAAGCATAATATCGCTAATAATATGAGTTAGATTGATAATAATAAGAGTAATAAGTATAGTAATTGTCGTTCTATCGATCATTTAAGCATAATATGGCTAATAATATGAGTTAGATTGATAATAATAACAGTAATAAGTATAGTAATTGTCGTTCTATCGATAATATAAGCATAACATGGCTAATAATATGAGTTAGATTGATAATAATAAGAGTAGTGAGTATAGTAATTCTCGTTCTATCGATCATATAAGCATAATATGGCTAATAATATGAGTTAGATTGATAACAATAAGAGTAATAAGTATAGTAAATG
>NW_027474685.1:0-32101 GCF_050947335.1 Megachile rotundata | reverse complement strand
ATTGTCGTTCTATCGATCATATAAGCATAATATGGCTATTAATATAAGGTGGATTGATAATAATTAGAGTAATAAGTATAGTAATTGTCGTTCTATCGGTCATATAACCACAATATGGCTAATAATGTAAGTTAGATTGATAATAGTGAGTGTAATAAGTATAGTAATTGTCGTTCTATCGATCATATAAGCACAATATGGCTAATAATATGAGTTAGATTGATAATAATAAGAGTAATAAGTATAGTAATTGTCGTTCTCTCGGTCATATCTGCATAATATGGATAATAATATGAGTTAGATTGATAATGATAAGAGTAATGAGTATAGTAATTGTCGTACTATCGATCATATAGGCATAATATGGCTAATAATATGAGTTAGATTGATAATAATAGGAGTAATAAGTATAGTAATTGTCGTTCTATCGATCATATAAGCATAATATGGCTAATAATATGAGTTAGATTGATAACAGTGAGTGTAATAAGTATAGTAATTGTCGTTCTATCGATCATATAAGCATAATGTGGCTATTAATATAAGTTAGATTGATAATAATAAGAGTAATAAGTATAGTAATTGTCGTTCTCTCGCTCATATCTGCATAATATGGATAATAATATGAGTTAGATTGATAATGATAAGAGTAATGAGTATAGTAATTGTCGTTCTATCGATCATATAAGCATAATATGGCTAATAATATGAGTTAGATTGATAACAGTGAGTGTAATAAGTATAGTAATTGTCGTTCTATCGATCATATAAGCATAATATGGCTATTAATATAAGGTGGATTGATAATAATTAGAGTAATAAGTATAGTAATTGTCGTTCTATCGGTCATATAACCACAATATGGCTAATAATATGAGTTAGATTGATAACAGTGAGTGTAATAAGTATAGTAATTGTCGTTCTATCGATCATATAAGCAAAATATGGCTAATAATATGAGTTAGATTGATAATAATAGGAGTAATGAGTATAGTAATTGTCGTTCTATCGATCATATCTGCATAATATGGTTAATAATATGAGTTGGATTGAGGACAGTGAGTGAAATAAGTACAGTCATTGTCGTTCTATCGATCATATAAGCATAATATGGCTAATAATATGAGTTAGATTGATAATAATAAGAGTAATAAGTATAGTAATTGTCGTTCTATCGATCATATAAGCATAATATGGCTAATAATATGAGTTAGATTGATAATAATAAGAGTAATAAGTATAGTAGTTGTCGTTCTATCTATCATATAAGCATAATATGGCTAATGATATGAGTTAGATTGATAATAATAAGAGTAATGAGTATAGTAATTGTCGTACTATCGATCATACAACCATAATATGGTTAATAATATGAGTTGGATTGATAACAGTGAGTGAAATAAGTATAGTCATTGTCGTTCTGTCGATCATATAAATATAATATGGCTAATAATATGAGTTAGATTGATAATAATAAGAGTAATAAGTATAGTAATTTTCGTTCTATCGATCATATAAGCATAATATGGCTAATAATATGAGTTAGATTGATAATAATAGGAGTAATAAGTATAGTAATTGTCGTTCTCTCGGTCATATCTGCATAATATGGATAATAATATGAGTTAGATTGATAATGATAAGAGTAATGAGTATAGTAATTGTCGTACTATCGATCATACAACCATAATATGGTTAATAATATGAGTTGGATTGATAACAGTGAGTGAAATAAGTATAGTCATTGTCGTTCTGTCGATCATATAAATATAATATGGCTAATAATATGAGTTAGATTGATAATAATAAGAGTAATAAGTATAGTAATTTTCGTTCTATCGATCATATAAGCATAATATGGCTAATAATATGAGTTAGATTGATAACAATAGGAGTAATAAGTATAGTAATTGTCGTTCTATCGATCATATAAGCATAATATGGCTAATAATATGAGTTAGATTGATAACAGTGAGTGTAATAAGTATAGTAATTGTCGTTCTATCGATCATATAAGCGAAATATGGCTAATAATATGAGTTAGATTGATAATAATAGGAGTAATAAGTATAGTAATTGTCGTTCTATCGATCATATAAGCATAATATGGCTAATAATATGAGTTAGATTGATAACAGTGAGTGTAATAAGTATAGTAATTGTCGTTCTATCGATCATATAAGCAAAATATGGCGAATAATATGAGTTAGATTGATAATAATAGGAATAATAAGTATAGTAATTGTCGTTCTATCGATCATATAAGCATAATATGGCTAATAATTTGAGTTAGATTGATAACAGTGAGTGTAATAAGTATAGTAATTGTCGTTCTATCGATCATATAAGCATAATATGGCTATTAATATAAGGTGGATTGATAATAATTAGAGTAATAAGTATAGTAATTGTCGTTCTATCGGTCATATAACCACAATATGGCTAATAATGTAAGTTAGATTGATAATAGTGAGTTTAATAAGTATAGTAATTGTCGTTCTATCGATCATATAAGCACAATATGGCTAATAATATGAGTTAGATTGATAATAATAAGAGTAATAAGTATAGTAATTGTCGTTCTCCTCGGTCATATCTGCATAATATGGATAATAATATGAGTTAGATTGATAACGATAAGAGTAATGAGTATAGTAATTGTCGTGCTATCGATCATATAGGCATAATATGGCTAATAATATGAGTTAGATTGATAATAATAGGAGTAATAAGTATAGTAATTGTCGTTCTATCGATCATATAAGCATAATATGGCTAATAATATGAGCTAGATTGATAACAGTGAGTGTAATAAGTATAGTAATTGTCGTTCTATCGATCATATAAGCATAATATGGCTATTAATATAAGTTAGATTGATAATAATAAGAGTAATAAGTATAGTAATTGTCGTTCTCTCGGTCATATCTGCATAATATGGATAATAATATGAGTTAGATTGATAATGATAAGAGTAATGAGTATAGTAATTGTCGTTCTATCGATCATATAAGCATAATATGGCTAATAATATGAGTTAGATTGATAACAGTGAGTGTAATAAGTATAGTAATTGTCGTTCTATCGATCATATAAGCATAATATGGCTATTAATATAAGGTGGATTGATAATAATTAGAGTAATAAGTATAGTAATTGTCGTTCTATCGGTCATATAACCAGAATATGGCTAATAATATGAGTTAGATTGATAACAGTGAGTGCAATAAGTATAGTAATTGTCGTTCTATCGATCATATAAGCAAAATATGGCTAATAATATGAGTTAGATTGATAATAATAGGAGTAATAAGTATAGTAATTGTCGTGCTATCGATCATATAGGCATAATATGGCTAATAATATGAGTTAGATTGATAATAATAGGAGTAATAAGTATAGTAATTGTCGTTCTATCGATCATATAAGCATAATATGGCTAATTATATGAGCTAGATTGATAACAGTGAGTGTAATAAGTATAGTAATTGTCGTTCTATCGATCATATAAGCATAATATGGCTATTAATATAAGTTAGATTGATAATAATAAGAGTAATAAGTATAGTAATTGTCGTTCTCTCGGTCATATCTGCATAATATGGATAATAATATGAGTTAGATTGATAATGATAAGAGTAATGAGTATAGTAATTGTCGTTCTATCGATCATATAAGCATAATATGGCTAATAATATGAGTTAGATTGATAACAGTGAGTGTAATAAGTATAGTAATTGTCGTTCTATCGATCATATAAGCATAATATGGCTATTAATATAAGGTGGATTGATAATAATTAGAGTAATAAGTATAGTAATTGTCGTTCTATCGGTCATATAACCAGAATATGGCTACATAATATGAGTTAGATTGATAACAGTGAGTGCAATAAGTATAGTAATTGTCGTTCTATCGATCATATAAGCAAAATATGGCTAATAATATGAGTTAGATTGATAATAATAGGAGTAATAAGTATAGTAATTGTCGTTCTATCGATCATATAAGCATAATATGGCTATTAATATAAGGTGGATTGATAATAATTAGAGTAATAAGTATAGTAATTGTCGTTCTATCGGTCATATAACCACAATATGGCTAATAATGTGAGTTAGATTGATAATAGTTAGTGTAATAAGTATAGTAATTGTCGTTCTATCGATCATATAAGCACAATATGGCTAATAGTATGAGTTAGATTGATGATAATATGAGTAATATGTATAGTAATTGTCGTTCTCTCGGTCATATCTGCATAATATGGATAATAATATGAGTTAGATTGATAATGATAAGAGTAATGAGTATAGTAATTGTCGTACTATCGATCATATAAGCAAAATATGGCTAATAATATGAGTTAGATTGATAATAATAGGAGTAATAAGTATAGTAATTGTCGTTCTATCGATCATATAAGCATAATATGGCTAATAATATGAGTTAGATTGATAACAGTGAGTGTAATAAGTATAGTAATTGTCGTTCTATCGATCATATAAGCAAAATATGGCGAATAATATGAGTTAGATTGATAATAATAGGAATAATAAGTATAGTAATTGTCGTTCTATCGATCATATAAGCATAATATGGCTAATAATTTGAGTTAGATTGATAACAGTGAGTGTAATAAGTATAGTAATTGTCGTTCTATCGATCATATAAGCATAATATGGCTATTAATATAAGGTGGATTGATAATAATTAGAGTAATAAGTATAGTAATTGTCGTTCTATCGGTCATATAACCACAATATGGCTAATAATGTAAGTTAGATTGATAATAGTGAGTGTAATAAGTATAGTAATTGTCGTTCTATCGATCATATAAGCACAATATGGCTAATAGTATGAGTTAGATTGATGATAATATGAGTAATATGTATAGTAATTGTCGTTCTCTCGGTCATATCTGCATAATATGGATAATAATATGAGTTAGATTGATAATGATAAGAGTAATGAGTATAGTAATTGTCGTACTATCGATCATACAACCATAATATGGTTAATAATATGAGTTGGATTGATAACAGTGAGTGAAATAAGTATAGTCATTGTCGTTCTGTCGATCATATAAATATAATATGGCTAATAATATGAGTTAGATTGATAATAATAAGAGTAATAAGTATAGTAATTTTCGTTCCATCGATCATATAAGCATAATATGGCTAATAATATGAGTTAGATTGATAATAATAGGAGTAATAAGTATAGTAATTGTCGTTCTATCGATCATATAAGCATAATATGGCTAATAATATGAGTTAGATTGATAACAGTGAGTGTAATAAGTATAGTAATTGTCGTTCTATCGATCATATAAGCAAAATATGGCTAATAATATGAGTTAGATTGATAATAATAGGAGTAATAAGTATAGTAATTGTCGTTCTATCGATCATATAGGCATAATATGGCTAATAATATGAGTTAGATTGATAACAGTGAGTGTAATAAGTATAGTAATTGTCGTTCTATCGATCATATAAGCAAAATATGGCGAATAATATGAGTTAGATTGATAATAATAGGTATAATAAGTATAGTAATTGTCGTTCTATCGATCATATAAGCATAATATGGCTAATAATTTGAGTTAGATTGATAACAGTGAGTGTAATAAGTATAGTAATTGTCGTTCTATCGATCATATAAGCATAATATGGCTATTAATATAAGGTGGATTGATAATAATTAGAGTAATAAGTATAGTAATTGTCGTTCTATCGGTCATATAACCACAATATGGCTAATAATGTAAGTTAGATTGATAATAGTGAGTGTAATAAGTATAGTAATTGTCGTTCTATCGATCATATAAGCACAATATGGCTAATAATATGAGTTAGATTGATAATAATAGGAGTAATAAGTATAGTAATTGTCGTTCTATCGATCATATAAACATAATATGGCTAATAATATGAGTTAGATTGATAACAGTGAGTGAAATAAGTATAGTCATTGTCGTTCTGTCGATCATATAAATATAATATGGCTAATAATATGAGTTAGATTGATAATAATAAGAGTAATAAGTATAGTAATTTTCGTTCTATCGATCATATAAGCATAATATGGCTAATAATATGAGTTAGATTGATAATAATAGGAGTAATAAGTATAGTAATTGTCGTTCTATCGATCATATAAGCATAATATGGCTAATAATATGAGTTAGATTGATAACAGTGAGTGTAATAAGTATAGTAATTGTCGTTCTATCGATCATATAAGCGAAATATGGCTAATAATATGAGTTAGATTGATAATAATAGGAGTAATAAGTATAGTAATTGTCGTTCTATCGATCATATAAGCATAATATGGCTAATAATATGAGCTAGATTGATAACAGTGAGTGTAATAAGTATAGTAATTGTCGTTCTATCGATCATATAAGCATAATATGGCTATTAATATAAGTTAGATTGATAATAATAAGAGTAATAAGTATAGTAATTGTCGTTCTCTCGGTCATATCTGCATAATATGGATAATAATATGAGTTAGATTGATAATGATAAGAGTAATGAGTATAGTAATTGTCGTTCTATCGATCATATAAGCATAATATGGCTAATAATATGAGTTAGATTGATAACAGTGAGTGTAATAAGTATAGTAATTGTCGTTCTATCGATCATATAAGCATAATATGGCTATTAATATAAGGTGGATTGATAATAATTAGAGTAATAAGTATAGTAATTGTCGTTCTATCGGTCATATAACCAGAATATGGCTAATAATATGAGTTAGATTGATAACAGTGAGTGCAATAAGTATAGTAATTGTCGTTCTATCGATCATATAAGCAAAATATGGCTAATAATATGAGTTAGATTGATAATAATAGGAGTAATAAGTATAGTAATTGTCGTGCTATCGATCATATAGGCATAATATGGCTAATAATATGAGTTAGATTGATAATAATAGGAGTAATAAGTATAGTAATTGTCGTTCTATCGATCATATAAGCATAATATGGCTAATAATATGAGCTAGATTGATAACAGTGAGTGTAATAAGTATAGTAATTGTCGTTCTATCGATCATATAAGCATAATATGGCTATTAATATAAGTTAGATTGATAATAATAAGAGTAATAAGTATAGTAATTGTCGTTCTCTCGGTCATATCTGCATAATATGGATAATAATATGAGTTAGATTGATAATGATAAGAGTAATGAGTATAGTAATTGTCGTTCTATCGATCATATAAGCATAATATGGCTAATAATATGAGTTAGATTGATAACAGTGAGTGTAATAAGTATAGTAATTGTCGTTCTATCGATCATATAAGCATAATATGGCTATTAATATAAGGTGGATTGATAATAATTAGAGTAATAAGTATAGTAATTGTCGTTCTATCGGTCATATAACCAGAATATGGCTACATAATATGAGTTAGATTGATAACAGTGAGTGCAATAAGTATAGTAATTGTCGTTCTATCGATCATATAAGCAAAATATGGCTAATAATATGAGTTAGATTGATAATAATAGGAGTAATAAGTATAGTAATTGTCGTTCTATCGATCATATAAGCATAATATGGCTATTAATATAAGGTGGATTGATAATAATTAGAGTAATAAGTATAGTAATTGTCGTTCTATCGGTCATATAACCACAATATGGCTAATAATGTGAGTTAGATTGATAATAGTTAGTGTAATAAGTATAGTAATTGTCGTTCTATCGATCATATAAGCACAATATGGCTAATAGTATGAGTTAGATTGATGATAATATGAGTAATATGTATAGTAATTGTCGTTCTCTCGGTCATATCTGCATAATATGGATAATAATATGAGTTAGATTGATAATGATAAGAGTAATGAGTATAGTAATTGTCGTACTATCGATCATATAAGCAAAATATGGCTAATAATATGAGTTAGATTGATAATAATAGGAGTAATAAGTATAGTAATTGTCGTTCTATCGATCATATAAGCATAATATGGCTAATAATATGAGTTAGATTGATAACAGTGAGTGTAATAAGTATAGTAATTGTCGTTCTATCGATCATATAAGCAAAATATGGCGAATAATATGAGTTAGATTGATAATAATAGGAATAATAAGTATAGTAATTGTCGTTCTATCGATCATATAAGCATAATATGGCTAATAATTTGAGTTAGATTGATAACAGTGAGTGTAATAAGTATAGTAATTGTCGTTCTATCGATCATATAAGCATAATATGGCTATTAATATAAGGTGGATTGATAATAATTAGAGTAATAAGTATAGTAATTGTCGTTCTATCGGTCATATAACCACAATATGGCTAATAATGTAAGTTAGATTGATAATAGTGAGTGTAATAAGTATAGTAATTGTCGTTCTATCGATCATATAAGCACAATATGGCTAATAGTATGAGTTAGATTGATGATAATATGAGTAATATGTATAGTAATTGTCGTTCTCTCGGTCATATCTGCATAATATGGATAATAATATGAGTTAGATTGATAATGATAAGAGTAATGAGTATAGTAATTGTCGTACTATCGATCATACAACCATAATATGGTTAATAATATGAGTTGGATTGATAACAGTGAGTGAAATAAGTATAGTCATTGTCGTTCTGTCGATCATATAAATATAATATGGCTAATAATATGAGTTAGATTGATAATAATAAGAGTAATAAGTATAGTAATTTTCGTTCCATCGATCATATAAGCATAATATGGCTAATAATATGAGTTAGATTGATAATAATAGGAGTAATAAGTATAGTAATTGTCGTTCTATCGATCATATAAGCATAATATGGCTAATAATATGAGTTAGATTGATAACAGTGAGTGTAATAAGTATAGTAATTGTCGTTCTATCGATCATATAAGCAAAATATGGCTAATAATATGAGTTAGATTGATAATAATAGGAGTAATAAGTATAGTAATTGTCGTTCTATCGATCATATAGGCATAATATGGCTAATAATATGAGTTAGATTGATAACAGTGAGTGTAATAAGTATAGTAATTATCGTTCTATCGATCATATAAGCAAAATATGGCGAATAATATGAGTTAGATTGATAATAATAGGTATAATAAGTATAGTAATTGTCGTTCTATCGATCATATAAGCATAATATGGCTAATAATTTGAGTTAGATTGATAACAGTGAGTGTAATAAGTATAGTAATTGTCGTTCTATCGATCATATAAGCATAATATGGCTATTAATATAAGGTGGATTGATAATAATTAGAGTAATAAGTATAGTAATTGTCGTTCTATCGGTCATATAACCACAATATGGCTAATAATGTAAGTTAGATTGATAATAGTGAGTGTAATAAGTATAGTAATTGTCGTTCTATCGATCATATAAGCACAATATGGCTAATAATATGAGTTAGATTGATAATAATAGGAGTAATAAGTATAGTAATTGTCGTTCTATCGATCATATAAACATAATATGGCTAATAATATGAGTTAGATTGATAACAGTGAGTGAAATAAGTATAGTCATTGTCGTTCTGTCGATCATATAAATATAATATGGCTAATAATATGAGTTAGATTGATAATAATAAGAGTAATAAGTATAGTAATTTTCGTTCTATCGATCATATAAGCATAATATGGCTAATAATATGAGTTAGATTGATAATAATAGGAGTAATAAGTATAGTAATTGTCGTTCTATCGATCATATAAGCATAATATGGCTAATAATATGAGTTAGATTGATAACAGTGAGTGTAATAAGTATAGTAATTGTCGTTCTATCGATCATATAAGCGAAATATGGCTAATAATATGAGTTAGATTGATAATAATAGGAGTAATAAGTATAGTAATTGTCGTTCTATCGATCATATAAGCATAATATGGCTAATAATATGAGTTAGATTGATAACAGTGAGTGTAATAAGTATAGTAATTGTCGTTCTATCGATCATATAAGTAAAATATGGCGAATAATATGAGTTAGATTGATAATAATAGGAATAATAAGTATAGTAATTGTCGTTCTATCGATCATATAAGCATAATATGGCTAATAATTTGAGTTAGATTGATAACAGTGAGTGTAATAAGTATAGTAATTGTCGTTCTATCGATCATATAAGCATAATATGGCTATTAATATAAGGTGGATTGATAATAATTAGAGTAATAAGTATAGTAATTGTCGTTCTATCGGTCATATAACCACAATATGGCTAATAATGTAAGTTAGATTGATAATAGTGAGTTTAATAAGTATAGTAATTGTCGTTCTATCGATCATATAAGCACAATATGGCTAATAATATGAGTTAGATTGATAATAATAAGAGTAATAAGTATAGTAACTGTCGTTCTCTCGGTCATATCTGCATAATATGGATAATAATATGAGTTAGATTGATAATGATAAGAGTAATGAGTATAGTAATTGTCGTACTATCGATCATATAGGCATAATATGGCTAATAATATGAGTTAGATTGATAATAATAGGAGTAATAAGTATAGTAATTGTCGTTCTATCGATCATATAAGCATAATATGGCTAATAATATGAGTTAGATTGATAACAGTGAGTGTAATAAGTACAGTAATTGTCGTTCTATCGATCATATAAGCATAATATGGCTATTAATATAAGGTGGATTGATAATAATTAGAGTAATAAGTATAGTAATTGTCGTTCTATCGGTCATATAACCACAATATGGCTAATAATGTAAGTTAGATTGATAATAGTGAGTGTAATAAGTATAGTAATTGTCGTTCTATCGATCATATAAGCACAATATGGCTAATAATATGAGTTAGATTGATAATAATAAGAGTAATAAGTATAGTAATTGTCGTTCTCTCGGTCATATCTGCATAATATGGATAATAATATGAGTTAGATTGATAATGATAAGAGTAATGAGTATAGTAATTGTCGTACTATCGACCATATAGGCATAATATGGCTAATAATATGAGTTAGATTGATAATAATAGGAGTGAATAAGTATAGTAATTGTCGTTCTATCGATCATATAAGCATAATATGGCTAATAATATGAGTTAGATTGATAACAGTGAGTGTAATAAGTATAGTAATTGTCGTTCTATCGATCATATAAGCATAATATGGCTATTAGTATAAGTTAGATTGATAATAATAAGAGTAATAAGTATAGTAATTGTCGTTCTCTCGGTCATATCTGCATAATATGGATAATAATATGAGTTAGATTGATAATGATAAGAGTAATGAGTATAGTAATTGTCGTTCTATCGATCATATAAGCATAATATGGCTAATAATATGAGTTAGATTGATAACAGTGAGTGTAATAAGTATAGTAATTGTCGTTCTATCGATCATATAAGCATAATATGGCTATTAATGTAAGGTGGATTGATAATAATTAGAGTAATAAGTATAGTAATTGTCGTTCTATCGGGTATATAACCACAATATGGCTAATAATATGAGTTAGATTGATAACAGTGAGTGTAATAAGTATAGTAATTGTCGTTCTATCGATCATATAAGCAAAATATGGCTAATAATATCAGTTAGATTGATAATAATAGGAGTAATGAGTATAGTAATTGTCGTTCTATCGATCATATCTGCATAATATGGTTAATAATATGAGTTGGATTGAGGACAGTGAGTGAAATAAGTACAGTCATTGTCGTTCTATCGATCATATAAGCATAATATGGCTAATAATATGAGTTAGATTGATAATAATAAGAGTAATAAGTATAGTAATTGTCGTTCTATCGATCATATAAGCATAATATGGCTAATAATATGAGTTAGATTGATAATAATAAGAGTAATAAGTATAGTAGTTGTCGTTCTATCTATCATATAAGCATAATATGGCTAATGATATGAGTTAGATTGATAATAATAAGAGTAATGAGTATAGTAATTGTCGTACTATCGATCATACAACCATAATATGGTTAATAATATGAGTTGGATTGATAACAGTGAGTGAAATAAGTATAGTCATTGTCGTTCTGTCGATCATATAAATATAATATGGCTAATAATATGAGTTAGATTGATAATAATAAGAGTAATAAGTATAGTAATTTTCGTTCTATCGATCATATAAGCATAATATGGCTAATAATATGAGTTAGATTGATAATAATAGGAGTAATAAGTATAGTAATTGTCGTTCTCTCGGTCATATCTGCATAATATGGATAATAATATGAGTTAGATTGATAATGATAAGAGTAATGAGTATAGTAATTGTCGTACTATCGATCATATAGGCATAATATGACTAATAATATGAGTTAGATTGATAATAATAGGAGTAATAAGTATAGTAATTGTCGTTCTATCGATCATATAAGCATAATATGGCTAATAATATGAGTTAGATTGATAACAGTGAGTGTAATAAGTATAGTAATTGTCGTTCTATCGATCATATAAGCACAATATGGCTAATAATATGAGTTAGATTGATAATAATAAGAGTAATAAGTATAGTAATTGTCGTTCTCTCGGTCATATCTGCATAATATGGATAATAATATGAGTTAGATTGATAATGATAAGAGTAATGAGTATAGTAATTGTCGTACTATCGATCATACAACCATAATATGGTTAATAATATGAGTTGCATTGATAACAGTGAGTGAAATAAGTATAGTCATTGTCGTTCTGTCGATCATATAAATATAATATGGCTAATAATATGAGTTAGATTGATAATAATAAGAGTAATAAGTATAGTAATTTTCGTTCTATCGATCATATAAGCATAATATGGCTAATAATATGAGTTAGATTGATAATAATAGGAGTAATAAGTATAGTAATTGTCGTTCTATCGATCATATAAGCATAATATGGCTAATAATATGAGTTAGATTGATAACAGTGAGTGTAATAAGTATAGTAATTGTCGTTCTATTGATCATATAAGCAAAATATGGCTAATAATATGAGTTAGATTGATAATAATAGGAGTAATAAGTATAGTAATTGTCGTTCTATCGATCATATAAGCATAATATGGCTAATAATATGAGTTTGATTGATTGATAACAGTGAGTGTAATAAGTATAGTAATTGTCGTTCTATCGATCACATAAGCAAAATATGGCGAATAATATGAGTTAGATTGATAATAATAGGAATAATAAGTATAGTAATTGTCGTTCTATCGATCATATAAGCATAATATGGCTAATAATTTGAGTTAGATTGATAACAGTGAGTGTAATAAGTATAGTAATTGTCGTTCTATCGATCATATAAGCAGAATATGGCTATTAATATAAGGTGGATTGATAATAATTAGAGTAATAAGTATAGTAATTGTCGTTCTATCGGTCATATAACCACAATATGGCTAATAATGTAAGTTAGATTGATAATAGTGAGTGTAATAAGTATAGTAATTGTCGTTCTATCGATCATATAAGCATAATATGGCTAAAAATATGAGTTAGATTGATAATAATAAGAGTAATAAGTATAGTCATTGTCGTTCTATCGATCATATAAGCATAATATGGCCAATAATATGAGTTAGATTGATAATAATATGCGTAATAATTATAGTAATTGTCGTTCTATCGATCATATCTGCATAATATGGTTGATAATATGAGTTAGATTGATAATAATAAGAGTAATGAGTATAGTAATTGTCGTTCTATCGATCATATCTGCATAATAAGCTAATAATATGAGTTAGATTGATAATAATAAGAGTAATGAGTATTGCAATTGTCGTTCTATCGATCATATAAGCATAATATGGCTAATAATATGAGTTAGATTGATAACAATAAGAGTAATAATTATAGTAATTGTCGTCCTATCGATCATATAAGCATAATATGGATAATAATATGAGTTAGATTGATAATAACAAGAATAATAAGTATATTAATTGTCGGTCTATCGATCATATAAGCATAATATGGCTAATAATATGTGTTAGATTGATAATAATAAGAGTAATAAGTATAGTAGTTGTTCCATCGACGATATGAGCATAATATGGTAAATACTATGAGTTAGATTGATAATAATAAGAATAATAAGTATAGTAATTGTCATTCTATCAAACATATAAGCATAATATGGCTAATAATATGAGTTAGATTGATAATAATAAGAGTAATAAGTATAGTAATTGTCGTTCTATCGATCATATCTGCATAATATGGTTGATAATATGAGTTAGATTGATAATAATAAGAGTAATGAGTATAGTAATTGTCGTTCTATCGATCATATCTGCATAATAAGCTAATAATATGAGTTAGATTGATAATAATAAGAGTAATGAGTATTGCAATTGTCGTTCTATCGATCATATAAGCATAATATGGCTAATAATATGAGTTAGATTGATAACAATAAGAGTAATAATTATAGTAATTGTCGTCCTATCGATCACATAAGCATAATATGGATAATAATATGAGTTAGATTGATAATAACAAGAATAATAAGTATATTAATTGTCGGTCTATCGATCATATAAGCATAATATGGCTAATAATATGTGTTAGATTGATAATAATAAGAGTAATAAGTATAGTAGTTGTTCCATCGACGATATGAGCATAATATGGTAAATACTATGAGTTAGATTGATAATAATAAGAATAATAAGTATAGTAATTGTCATTCTATCAAACATATAAGCATAATATGGCTAATAATATGAGTTAGATTGATAATAATAAGAGTAATAAGTATAGTAATTGTCGTCCTATCGATCATATAAGCATAATATGGCTAATAATATGAGTTAGATTGATAATAATAAGAGTAATGAGTATAGTAATTGTCGTCCTATCGATCATATAAGCATAATATCGCTAATAATATGAGTTAGGTTGATAAGAATAGGAGTAATACGTATAGTAATTGTCGTTCTATAGATCATATAAGCATAATATCGCTAATAATATGAGTTAGATTGATAATAATAAGAGTAAGGAGTATAGAAATTGTCGTTCCATCGGTCATATAACCATAATATGGCTAATAATATGAGTTAGATTGATAATAGTGAGTGTAATAAGTATAGTAATTGTCGTTCTATCGGTCATATAAGCACAATATGGCTAATAATATGAGTTAGATTGATAATAATGAGAGTAATAAGTATAGTAATTGTCGTTCTATCGATCATATAAGCATAATATGGATAATAATATGAGTTAGATTGATAATAACAAGAATAATAAGTATATTAATTGTCGGTCTATCGATCATATAAGCATAATATGGCTAATAATACGTGTTAGATTGATAATAATAAGAGTAATAAGTATAGTAGTTGTCGTTCCATCGACGATATGAGCATAATATGTTAAATACTATGAGTTAGATTGATAATAATAAGAATAATAAGTATAGTAATTGTCATTCTATCGATCATATAAGCATAATATGGCTGATAATATAAGTTAGATTGATAATAAAAAGAGTCATAGGTATAGTAATTGTCGTTCTATCGATCATATAAGCATAATGTGGCTAATAATATGAGCTAGATTGATAATAATAAGAGTAATGGTTATAGTAATTGTCGTTCTATCGATCGTATAAGCATAATGTGGCTAATAATATGAGTTAGATTGATAAAAATAGGAATAATACGTACAGTAATTGTCGTTCTATCGACCATAGAAGCATAATATGGCTGATAATATAAGTTAGATTGATAATAAAAAGAGTAATAGGTATAGTAATTGTCGTTCTATCGATCATATAAGCATAATGTGGCTAATAATATGAGCTAGATTGATAATAATAAGAGTCATAAGTATAGTAATCGTCGTTCTATCGATCATATAAGCATAATATGGCCAATAATATGAGTTAGATTGATAATAATAAGAGTAATAAGTATAGTAGTTGTCGTTCCATCGACGATATGAGCATAATATGGTAAATAATATGAGTTAGATTGATAATAATAAGAATAATAAGTATAGTAATTGTCATTCTATCGATCATATAAGCATAATATGGCTAATAATATGAGTTAGATTGATAATAATGAGAGTAATAAGTATAGTAATTGTCGTTCTATCGACCATAGAAGCATAATATGGCTGATCATATAAGTTAGATTGATAATAAAAAGAGTAATAGGTATAGCAATTGTCGTTCTATCGATCATATAAGCATAATGTGGCTAATAATATGAGTTAGATTGATAATAATAAGAGTAATAAGTATAGTAATTGTCGTTCTCTCGGTCATATCTGCATAATATGGATAATAATATGAGTTAGATTGATAATGATAAGAGTAATGAGTGTAGTAATTGTCGTACTATTGATCATATAGGCATAATATGGCTAATAATATGAGTTAGATTGATAATAATAGGAGTGAATAAGTATAGTAATTGTCGTTCTATCGATCATATAAGCATAATATGGCTAATAATATGAGTTAGATTGATAACAGTGAGTGTAATAAGTATAGTAATTTTCGTTCTATCGATCATATAAGCATAATATGGCCAATAATATGAGTTAGATTGATAATATTAAGAGTAATAAGTATAGTAATTGTCGTTCTATCGGTTATATAACCAAAATATGGCTAATAATATGAGTTAGGTTGATAACAGTGAGTGTAATAAGTATAGTACTTTTCGTTCTATCGATCATATAAGCATAATATGGCTAAAAATATGAGTTAGATTGATAATAATAAGAGTAATAAGTATAGTCATTGTCGTTCTATCGATCATATAAGCATAATATGGCCAATAATATGAGTTAGATTGATAATAATATGCGTAATAATTATAGTAATTGTCGTTCTATCGATCATATCTGCATAATATGGTTGATAATATGAGTTAGATTGATAATAATAAGAGTAATGAGTATAGTAATTGTCGTTCTATCGATCATATCTGCATAATAAGCTAATAATATGAGTTAGATTGATAATAATAAGAGTAATGAGTATTGCAATTGTCGTTCTATCGATCATATAAGCATAATATGGCTAATAATATGAGTTAGATTGATAACAATAAGAGTAATAATTATAGTAATTGTCGTCCTATCGATCACATAAGCATAATATGGATAATAATATGAGTTAGATTGATAATAACAAGAATAATAAGTATATTAATTGTCGGTCTATCGATCATATAAGCATAATATGGCTAATAATATGTGTTAGATTGATAATAATAAGAGTAATAAGTATAGTAGTTGTTCCATCGACGATATGAGCATAATATGGTAAATACTATGAGTTAGATTGATAATAATAAGAATAATAAGTATAGTAATTGTCATTCTATCAAACATATAAGCATAATATGGCTAATAATATGAGTTAGATTGATAATAATAAGAGTAATAAGTATAGTAATTGTCGTCCTATCGATCATATAAGCATAATATGGCTAATAATATGAGTTAGATTGATAATAATAAGAGTAATGAGTATAGTAATTGTCGTCCTATCGATCATATAAGCATAATATCGCTAATAATATGAGTTAGGTTGATAAGAATAGGAGTAATACGTATAGTAATTGTCGTTCTATAGATCATATAAGCATAATATCGCTAATAATATGAGTTAGATTGATAATAATAAGAGTAAGGAGTATAGAAATTGTCGTTCCATCGGTCATATAACCATAATATGGCTAATAACATGAGTTAGATTGATAATAGTGAGTGCAATAAGTATAGTAATTGTCGTTCTATCGGTCATATAAGCACAATATGGCTAATAATATGAGTTAGATTGATAATAATGAGAGTAATAAGTATAGTAATTGTCGTTCTATCGATCATATAAGCATAATATGGATAATAATATGAGTTAGATTGATAATAACAAGAATAATAAGTATATTAATTGTCGGTCTATCGATCATATAAGCATAATATGGCTAATAATACGTGTTAGATTGATAATAATAAGAGTAATAAGTATAGTAGTTGTCGTTCCATCGACGATATGAGCATAATATGGTAAATACTATGAGTTAGATTGATAATAATAAGAATAATAAGTATAGTAATTGTCATTCTATCGATCATATAAGCATAATATGGCTGATAATATAAGTTAGATTGATAATAAAAAGAGTCATAGGTATAGTAATTGTCGTTCTATCGATCATATAAGCATAATGTGGCTAATAATATGAGCTAGATTGATAATAATAAGAGTAATGGTTATAGTAATTGTCGTTCTATCGATCGTATAAGCATAATGTGGCTAATAATATGAGTTAGATTGATAAAAATAGGAATAATACGTACAGTAATTGTCGTTCTATCGACCATAGAAGCATAATATGGCTGATAATATAAGTTAGATTGATAATAAAAAGAGTAATAGGTATAGTAATTGTCGTTCTATCGATCATATAAGCATAATGTGGCTAATAATATGAGCTAGATTGATAATAATAAGAGTCATAAGTATAGTAATCGTCGTTCTATCGATCATATAAGCATAATATGGCCAATAATATGAGTTAGATTGATAATAATAAGAGTAATAAGTATAGTAGTTGTCGTTCCATCGACGATATGAGCATAATATGGTAAATAATATGAGTTAGATTGATAATAATAAGAATAATAAGTATAGTAATTGTCATTCTATCGATCATATAAGCATAATATGGCTAATAATATGAGTTAGATTGATAATAATGAGAGTAATAAGTATAGTAATTGTCGTTCTATCGACCATAGAAGCATAATATGGCTGATCATATAAGTTAGATTGATAATAAAAAGAGTAATAGGTATAGCAATTGTCGTTCTATCGATCATATAAGCATAATGTGGCTAATAATATGAGTTAGATTGATAATAATAAGAGTAATAAGTATAGTAATTGTCGTTCTCTCGGTCATATCTGCATAATATGGATAATAATATGAGTTAGATTGATAATGATAAGAGTAATGAGTATAGTAATTGTCGTACTATCGATCATATAGGCATAATATGGCTAATAATATGAGTTAGATTGATAATAATAGGAGTGAATAAGTATAGTAATTGTCGTTCTATCGATCATATAAGCATAATATGGCCAATAATATGAGTTAGTTTGGTAATAATAAGAGTAATAAGTATAGTAGTTGTCGTTCCATCGACGATATGAGCATAATATGGTAAATAATATGAGTTAGATTGATAATAATAAGAATAATAAGTATAGTAATTGTCATTCTATCGATCATATAAGCATAATATGGCTAATAATATGAGTTAGATTGATAATAATGAGAGTAATAAGTATAGTAATTGTCGTTCTATCGACCATAGAAGCATAATATGGCTGATCATATAAGTTAGATTGATAATAAAAAGAGTAATAGGTATAGCAATTGTCGTTCTATCGATCATATAAGCATAATGTGGCTAATAATATGAGTTAGATTGATAATAATAAGAGTAATAAGTATAGCAATTGTCGTTCTCTCGGTCATATCTGCATAATATGGATAATAATATGAGTTAGATTGATAATGATAAGAGTAATGAGTATAGTAATTGTCGTACTATCGATCATATAGGCATAATATGGCTAATAATATGAGTTAGATTGATAATAATAGGAGTGAATAAGTATAGTAATTGTCGTTCTATCGATCATATAAGCATAATATGGCTAATAATATGAGTTAGATTGATAACAGTGAGTGTAATAAGTATAGTAATTTTCGTTCTATCGATCATATAAGCATAATATGGCCAATAATATGAGTTAGATTGATAATATTAAGAGTAATAAGTATAGTAATTGTCGTTCTATCGGTTATATAACCAAAATATGGCTAATAATATGAGTTAGGTTGATAACAGTGAGTGTAATAAGTATAGTACTTTTCGTTCTATCGATCATATAAGCATAATATGGCTAAAAATATGAGTTAGATTGATAATAATAAGAGTAATAAGTATAGTCATTGTCGTTCTATCGATCATATAAGCATAATATGGCCAATAATATGAGTTAGATTGATAATAATATGCGTAATAATTATAGTAATTGTCGTTCTATCGATCATATCTGCATAATATGGTTGATAATATGAGTTAGATTGATAATAATAAGAGTAATGAGTATAGTAATTGTCGTTCTATCGATCATATCTGCATAATAAGCTAATAATATGAGTTAGATTGATAATAATAAGAGTAATGAGTATTGCAATTGTCGTTCTATCGATCATATAAGCATAATATGGCTAATAATATGAGTTAGATTGATAACAATAAGAGTAATAATTATAGTAATTGTCGTCCTATCGATCATATAAGCATAATATGGATAATAATATGAGTTAGATTGATAATAACAAGAATAATAAGTATATTAATTGTCGGTCTATCGATCATATAAGCATAATATGGCTAATAATATGTGTTAGATTGATAATAATAAGAGTAATAAGTATAGTAGTTGTTCCATCGACGATATGAGCATAATATGGTAAATACTATGAGTTAGATTGATAATAATAAGAATAATAAGTATAGTAATTGTCATTCTATCAAACATATAAGCATAATATGGCTAATAATATGAGTTAGATTGATAATAATAAGAGTAATAAGTATAGTAATTGTCGTCCTATCGATCATATAAGCATAATATGGCTAATAATATGAGTTAGATTGATAATAATAAGAGTAATGAGTATAGTAATTGTCGTCCTATCGATCATATAAGCATAATATCGCTAATAATATGAGTTAGGTTGATAAGAATAGGAGTAATACGTATAGTAATTGTCGTTCTATAGATCATATAAGCATAATATCGCTAATAATATGAGTTAGATTGATAATAATAAGAGTAAGGAGTATAGAAATTGTCGTTCCATCGGTCATATAACCATAATATGGCTAATAATATGAGTTAGATTGATAATAGTGAGTGTAATAAGTATAGTAATTGTCGTTCTATCGGTCATATAAGCACAATATGGCTAATAATATGAGTTAGATTGATAATAATGAGAGTAATAAGTATAGTAATTGTCGTTCTATCGATCATATAAGCATAATATGGATAATAATATGAGTTAGATTGATAATAACAAGAATAATAAGTATATTAATTGTCGTTCTATCGATCATATAAGCATAATGTGGCTAATAATATGAGTTAGATTGATAATAGTGAGTGTAATAAGTATAGTAATTGTCGTTCTATCGGCCATATAAGCACAATATGGCTAATAATATGAGTTAGATTGATAATAATAAGAGTAGTGAGTATAGTAATTGTCGTTCTATCGATCATATCTGCATAATAAGCTAATAATATGAGTTAGATTGATAATAATAAGAGTAATGAGTGTTGCAATTGTCGTTCTATCGATCATATCTGCATAATATGGTTAATAATATGGGTTAGATTGATAATAATAAGAGTAATAAGTATAGTAATTGTCGATCTATCCATCATATAAGCATAATATGACTAATAATATGAGTTAGATTGATAACAGTGAGTGTAGTAAGTATAGTAATTTTCGTTCTATCGATCATATAAGCATAATATGGCTAATAATATGAGTTAGATTGATAATATTAAGAGTAATAAGTATAGTAATTGTCGTTCTATCGATCATATAAGCATAATATGGCTAATAATATGAGTTAGATTGATAATAGTAAGAGTAATGAGTATAGTAATTGTCGTTCTATCGATCATATAAGCATAATATGTCTAATAATATGAGTTAGATTGATAATAATAAGAGTAATAATTATAGTAATTGTCGTTCTATCGATCATATCTGCATAATATGGTTAATAATATGAGTTGGATTGATAAGAGTGAGTGCAATAAGTATAGTAATTTTCGTTCTATCGATCATATAAGCATAATATGGCTAATAATATGAGTTAGATTGATAATATCAAGAGTAATAAGTATAGTAATTGTCGTTCTATCGATCATATAAGCATAATATGGCTGATCATATAAGTTAGATTGATAATAAAAAGAGTAATAGGTATAGCAATTGTCGTTCTATCGATCATATAAGCATAATGTGGCTAATAATATGAGTTAGATTGATAATAGTGAGTGTAATAAGTATAGTAATTGTCGTTCTATCGGCCATATAAGCACAATATGGCTAATAATATGAGTTAGATTGATAATAATGAGAGTAATAAGTATAGTAATTGTCGTTCTATCGATCATATAAGCAAAATATGGCTAATAATATGAGTTAGATTGATAATAATAGGAGTAATAAGTATAGTAATTGTCGTTCTATCGATCATATAAGCATAATATGGCTAATAATATGAGTTAGATTGATAACAGTGAGTGTAATAAGTATAGTAATTGTCGTTCTATCGATAATATAAGCAAAATATGGCGAATAATATGAGTTAGATTGATAATAATAGGAATAATAAGTATAGTAATTGTCGTTCTATCGATCATATAAGCATAATATGGCTAATAATTTGAGTTAGATTGATAACAGTGAGTGTAATAAGTATAGTAATTGTCGTTCTATCGATCATATAAGCAGAATATGGCTATTAATATAAGGTGGATTGATAATAATTAGAGTAATAAGTATAGTAATTGTCGTTCTATCGGTCATATAACCACAATATGGCTAATAATGTAAGTTAGATTGATAATAGTGAGTGTAATAAGTATAGTAATTGTCGTTCTATCGATCATATAAGCACAATATGGCTAATAATATGAGTTAGATTGATAATAATAGGAGTAATAAGTATAGTAATTGTCGTTCTATCGATCATATAAGCATAATATGGCTAATAATATGAGTTAGATTGATAACAGTGAGTGTAATAAGTATAGTAATTGTCGTTCTATCGATCATATAAGCATAATATGGCTACTAATATAAGTTAGATTGATAATAATAAGAGTAATAAGTATAGTAATTGTCGTTCTCTCGGTCATATCTGCATAATATGGATAATAATATAAGGTGGATTGATAATAATTAGAGTAATAATTATAGTAATTGTCGTTCTATCGATCATATCTGCATAATATGGTTAATAATATGAGTTAGATTGATAATAATAAGAGTAATGAGTATAGTAATTGTCGTTCTATCGATCATATCTGCATAATATGGTTCATAATATGAGTTGGATTGATAACAGTGAGTGCAATAAGTATAGTAATTGTCGTTATATCGGTTATATAACCAAAATATGGCTAATAATATGAGTTAGATTGATAACAGTGAGTGTAATAAGTATAGTAATTTTCGTTCTATCGATCATATAAGCATAATATGGCCAATAATATGAGTTAGATTGATAATATTAAGAGTAATAAGTATAGTAATTGTCGTTCTATCGGTTATATAACCAAAATATGGCTAATAATATGAGTTAGGTTGATAACAGTGAGTGTAATAAGTATAGTACTTTTCGTTCTATCGATCATATAAGCATAATATGGCTAAAAATATGAGTTAGATTGATAATAATAAGAGTAATAAGTATAGTCATTGTCGTTCTATCGATCATATAAGCATAATATGGCCTATAATATGAGTTAGATTGATAATAATATGCGTAATAATTATAGTAATTGTCGTTCTATCGATCATATCTGCATAATATGGTTGATAATATGAGTTAGATTGATAATAATAAGAGTAATGAGTATAGTAATTGTCGTTCTATCGATCATATCTGCATAATAAGCTAATAATATGAGTTAGATTGATAATAATAAGAGTAATGAGTATTGCAATTGTCGTTCTATCGATCATATAAGCATAATATGGCTAATAATATGAGTTAGATTGATAACAATAAGAGTAATAATTATAGTAATTGTCGTCCTATCGATCATATAAGCATAATATGGATAATAATATGAGTTAGATTGATAATAACAAGAATAATAAGTATATTAATTGTCGGTCTATCGATCATATAAGCATAATATGGCTAATAATATGTGTTAGATTGATAATAATAAGAGTAATAAGTATAGTAGTTGTTCCATCGACGATATGAGCATAATATGGTAAATACTATGAGTTAGATTGATAATAATAAGAATAATAAGTATAGTAATTGTCATTCTATCAAACATATAAGCATAGTATGGCTAATAATATGAGTTAGATTGATAATAATAAGAGTAATAAGTATAGTAATTGTCGTCCTATCGATCATATAAGCATAATATGGCTAATAATATGAGTTAGATTGATAATAATAAGAGTAATGAGTATAGTAATTGTCGTCCTATCGATCATATAAGCATAATATCGCTAATAATATGAGTTAGGTTGATAAGAATAGGAGTAATACGTATAGTAATTGTCGTTCTATAGATCATATAAGCATAATATCGCTAATAATATGAGTTAGATTGATAATAATAAGAGTAAGGAGTATAGAAATTGTCGTTCCATCGGTCATATAACCATAATATGGCTAATAATATGAGTTAGATTGATAATAGTGAGTGTAATAAGTATAGTAATTGTCGTTCTATCGGTCATATAAGCACAATATGGCTAATAATATGAGTTAGATTGATAATAATGAGAGTAATAAGTATAGTAATTGTCGTTCTATCGATCATATAAGCATAATATGGATAATAATATGAGTTAGATTGATAATAACAAGAATAATAAGTATATTAATTGTCGGTCTATCGATCATATAAGCAAAATATGGCTAATAATACGTGTTAGATTGATAATAATAAGAGTAATAAGTATAGTAGTTGTCGTTCCATCGACGATATGAGCATAATATGGTAAATACTATGAGTTAGATTGATAATAATAAGAATAATAAGTATAGTAATTGTCATTCTATCGATCATATAAGCATAATATGGCTGATAATATAAGTTAGATTGATAATAAAAAGAGTCATAGGTATAGTAATTGTCGTTCTATCGATCATATAAGCATAATGTGGCTAATAATATGAGCTAGATTGATAATAATAAGAGTAATGGTTATAGTAATTGTCGTTCTATCGATCGTATAAGCATAATGTGGCTAATAATATGAGTTAGATTGATAAAAATAGGAATAATACGTACAGTAATTGTCGTTCTATCGACCATAGAAGCATAATATGGCTGATAATATAAGTTAGATTGATAATAAAAAGAGTAATAGGTATAGTAATTGTCGTTCTATCGATCATATAAGCATAATGTGGCTAATAATATGAGCTAGATTGATAATAATAAGAGTCATAAGTATAGTAATCGTCGTTCTATCGATCATATAAGCATAATATGGCCAATAATATGAGTTAGATTGATAATAATGAGAGTAATAAGTATAGTAATTGTCGTTCTATCGACCATAGAAGCATAATATGGCTGATCATATAAGTTAGATTGATAATAAAAAGAGTAATAGGTATAGCAATTGTCGTTCTATCGATCATATAAGCATAATGTGGCTAATAATATGAGTTAGATTGATAATAGTGAGTGTAATAAGTATAGTAATTGTCGTTCTATCGGCCATATAAGCACAATATGGCTAATAATATGAGTTAGATTGATAATAATGAGAGTAATAAGTATAGTAATTGTCGTTCTATCGATCATATAAGCATAATATGGCCAATAATATGAGTTAGATTGATAATAATAAGAGTAGTGAGTATAGTAATTGTCGTTCTATCGATCATATCTGCATAATATGGTTCATAATATGAGTTGGATTGATAATAATAAGAGTAATGAGTATAGTAATTGTCGTTCTATCGATCATATCTGCATAATAAGCTAATAATATGAGTTAGATTGATAATAATAAGAGTAATGAGTATTGCAATTGTCGTTCTATCGATCATATCTGCATAATAAGCTAATAATATGAGTTAGATTGATAATAATAAGAGTAATGAGTGTTGCAATTGTCGTTCTATCGATCATATCTGCATAATATGGTTAATAATATGGGTTAGATTGATAATAATAAGAGTAATAAGTATAGTAATTGTCGTTCTATCCATCATATAAGCATAATATGACTAATAATATGAGTTAGATTGATAACAGTGAGTGTAGTAAGTATAGTAATTTTCGTTCTATCGATCATATAAGCATAATATGGCTAATAATATGAGTTAGATTGATAATATTAAGAGTAATAAGTATAGTAATTGTCGTTCTATCGATCATATAAGCATAATATGGCTAATAATATGAGTTAGATTGATAATAGTAAGAGTAATGAGTATAGTAATTGTCGTTCTATCGATCATATAAGCATAATATGTCTAATAATATGAGTTAGATTGATAATAATAAGAGTAATAATTATAGTAATTGTCGTTCTATCGATCATATCTGCATAATATGGTTAATAATATGAGTTGGATTGATAAGAGTGAGTGCAATAAGTATAGTAATTTTCGTTCTATCGATCATATAAGCATAATATGGCTAATAATATGAGTTAGATTGATAATATCAAGAGTAATAAGTATAGTAATTGTCGTTCTATCGATCATATAAGCATAATATGGCTAATAATATGAGTTAGATTGAAAATAATAAGAGTAATGAGTATAGTAATTGTCGTTCTATCGATCATATAAGCATAATATGGCTAATAATGTGAGTTAGATTGATAACAGTAAGAGTAATAATTATAGTAATTGTCGTTCTATCGATCATATCTGCATAATATGGTTCATAATATGAGTTGGATTGATAACAGTGAGTGCAATAAGTATAGTAATTGTCGTTATATCGGTTATATAACCAAAATATGGCTAATAATATGAGTTAGATTGATAACAGTGAGTGTAATAAGTATAGTAATTGTCGTTCTATCGATCATATAAGCATAATATGGCTAATAATATGTGTTAGATTGATAATAGTAAGAGTAATGAGTATAGTAATTGTCGTACTATCGATCATATAATCATAATATGTCCAATAATATGAGTTAGAATGATAATAATAAGAGTAATTATTATAGTAATTGTCGTACTATCGATCATATAAGCATAATATGGATAATAATGTGAGTTAGATTGATAATAATAAGAGTAATAAGTATAGTAATTGTCGTTCTATCGATCATATAAGCATAATATGGCTAATAATGTGAGTTAGATTGATAACAGTAAGAGTAATAATTATAGTAATTGTCGTTCTATCGATCATATCTGCATAATATGGTTAATAATATGAGTTAGATTGATAATAATAAGAGTAATGAGTATAGTAATTGTCGTTCTATCGATCATATCTGCATAATATGGTTCATAATATGAGTTGGATTGATAACAGTGAGTGCAATAAGTATAGTAATTGTCGTTATATCGGTTATATAACCAAAATATGGCTAATAATATGAGTTAGATTGATAACAGTGAGTGTAATAAGTATAGTAATTTTCGTTCTATCGATCATATAAGCATAATATGGCCAATAATATGAGTTAGATTGATAATATTAAGAGTAATAAGTATAGTAATTGTCGTTCTATCGGTTATATAACCAAAATATGGCTAATAATATGAGTTAGGTTGATAACAGTGAGTGTAATAAGTATAGTACTTTTCGTTCTATCGATCATATAAGCATAATATGGCTAAAAATATGAGTTAGATTGATAATAATAAGAGTAATAAGTATAGTCATTGTCGTTCTATCGATCATATAAGCATAATATGGCCAATAATATGAGTTAGATTGATAATAATATGCGTAATAATTATAGTAATTGTCGTTCTATCGATCATATCTGCATAATATGGTTAATAATATGAGTTAGATTGATAATAATAAGAGTAATGAGCATAGTAATTGTCGTTCTATCGATCATATCTGCATAATAAGCTAATAATATGAGTTAGATTGATAATAATAAGAGTAATGAGTATTGCAATTGTCGTTCTATCGATCATATAAGCATAATATGGCTAATAATATGAGTTAGATTGATAACAATAAGAGTAATAATTATAGTAATTGTCGTCCTATCGATCATATAAGCATAATATGGATAATAATATGAGTTAGATTGATAATAACAAGAATAATAAGTATATTAATTGTCGGTCTATCGATCATATAAGCATAATATGGCTAATAATATGTGTTAGATTGATAATAATAAGAGTAATAAGTATAGTAGTTGTTCCATCGACGATATGAGCATAATATGGTAAATACTATGAGTTAGATTGATAATAATAAGAATAATAAGTATAGTAATTGTCATTCTATCAAACATATAAGCATAATATGGCTAATAATATGAGTTAGATTGATAATAATAAGAGTAATAAGTATAGTAATTGTCGTCCTATCGATCATATAAGCATAATATGGCTAATAATATGAGTTAGATTGATAATAATAAGAGTAATGAGTATAGTAATTGTCGTCCTATCGATCATATAAGCATAATATCGCTAATAATATGAGTTAGGTTGATAAGAATAGGAGTAATACGTATAGTAATTGTCGTTCTATAGATCATATAAGCATAATATCGCTAATAATATGAGTTAGATCGATAATAATAAGAGTAAGGAGTATAGAAATTGTCGTTCCATCGGTCATATAACCATAATATGGCTAATAATATGAGTTAGATTGATAATAGTGAGTGTAATAAGTATAGTAATTGTCGTTCTATCGGTCATATAAGCACAATATGGCTAATAATATGAGTTAGATTGATAATAATGAGAGTAATAAGTATAGTAATTGTCGTTCTATCGATCATATAAGCATAATATGGATAATAATATGAGTTAGATTGATAATAACAAGAATAATAAGTATATTAATTGTCGGTCTATCGATCATATAAGCATAATATGGCTAATAATACGTGTTAGATTGATAATAATAAGAGTAATAAGTATAGTAGTTGTCGTTCCATCGACGATATGAGCATAATATGGTAAATACTATGAGTTAGATTGATAATAATAAGAATAATAAGTATAGTAATTGTCATTCTATCGATCATATAAGCATAATATGGCTGATAATATAAGTTAGATTGATAATAAAAAGAGTAATAGGTATAGTAATTGTCGTTCTATCGATCATATAAGCATAATGTGGCTAGTAATATGAGCTAGATTGATAATAATAAGAGTAATGGTTATAGTAATTGTCGTTCTATCGATCATATAAGCATAATGTGGCTAATAATATGAGCTAGATTGATAATAATAAGAGTCATAAGTATAGTAATCGTCGTTCTATCGATCATATAAGCATAATATGGCCAATAATATGAGTTAGATTGATAATAATAAGAGTAATAAGTATAGTAGTTGTCGTTCCATCGACGATATGAGCATAATATGGTAAATAATATGAGTCAGATTGATAATAATAAGAATAATAAGTATAGTAATTGTCATTCTATCGATCATATAAGCATAATATGGCTAATAATATGAGTTAGATTGATAATAATGAGAGTAATAAGTATAGTAATTGTCGTTCTATCGACCATAGAAGCATAATATGGCTGATCATATAAGTTAGATTGATAATAAAAAGAGTAATAGGTATAGCAATTGTCGTTCTATCGATCATATAAGCATAATGTGGCTAATAATATGAGTTAGATTGATAATAGTGAGTGTAATAAGTATAGTAATTGTCGTTCTATCGGCCATATAAGCACAATATGGCTAATAATATGAGTTAGATTGATAATAATGAGAGTAATAAGTATAGTAATTGTCGTTCTATCGATCATATCTGCATAATATGGTTGATAATATGAGTTAGATTGATAATAATGAGAGTAATAAGTATAGTCATTGTCGTTCTATCGATCATATAAGCATAATATGGCCTATAATATGAGTTAGATTGATAATAATATGCGTAATAATTATAGTAATTGTCGTTCTATCGATCATATCTGCATAATATGGTTGATAATATGAGTTAGATTGATAATAATAAGAGTAATGAGTATAGTAATTGTCGTTCTATCGATCATATCTGCATAATAAGCTAATAATATGAGTTAGATTGATAATAATAAGAGTAATGAGTATTGCAATTGTCGTTCTATCGATCATATAAGCATAATATGGCTAATAATATGAGTTAGATTGATAACAATAAGAGTAATAATTATAGTAATTGTCGTCCTATCGATCATATAAGCATAATATGGATAATAATATGAGTTAGATTGATAATAGTGAGTGTAATAAGTATAGTAATTGTCGTTCTATCGGTCATATAAGCACAATATGGCTAATAATATGAGTTAGATTGATAATAATGAGAGTAATAAGTATAGTCATTGTCGTTCTATCGATCATATAAGCATAATATGGCCTATAATATGAGTTAGATTGATAATAATATGCGTAATAATTATAGTAATTGTCGTTCTATCGATCATATCTGCATAATATGGTTGATAATATGAGTTAGATTGATAATAATAAGAGTAATGAGTATAGTAATTGTCGTTCTATCGATCATATCTGCATAATAAGCTAATAATATGAGTTAGATTGATAATAATAAGAGTAATGAGTATTGCAATTGTCGTTCTATCGATCATATAAGCATAATATGGCTAATAATATGAGTTAGATTGATAACAATAAGAGTAATAATTATAGTAATTGTCGTCCTATCGATCATATAAGCATAATATGGATAATAATATGAGTTAGATTGATAATAACAAGAATAATAAGTATATTAATTGTCGGTCTATCGATCATATAAGCATAATATGGCTAATAATATGTGTTAGATTGATAATAATAAGAGTAATAAGTATAGTAGTTGTTCCATCGACGATATGAGCATAATATGGTAAATACTATGAGTTAGATTGATAATAATAAGAATAATAAGTATAGTAATTGTCATTCTATCAAACATATAAGCATAGTATGGCTAATAATATGAGTTAGATTGATAATAATAAGAGTAATAAGTATAGTAATTGTCGTCCTATCGATCATATAAGCATAATATGGCTAATAATATGAGTTAGATTGATAATAATAAGAGTAATGAGTATAGTAATTGTCGTCCTATCGATCATATAAGCATAATATCGCTAATAATATGAGTTAGGTTGATAAGAATAGGAGTAATACGTATAGTAATTGTCGTTCTATAGATCATATAAGCATAATATCGCTAATAATATGAGTTAGATTGATAATAATAAGAGTAAGGAGTATAGAAATTGTCGTTCCATCGGTCATATAACCATAATATGGCTAATAATATGAGTTAGATTGATAATAGTGAGTGTAATAAGTATAGTAATTGTCGTTCTATCGGTCATATAAGCACAATATGGCTAATAATATGAGTTAGATTGATAATAATGAGAGTAATAAGTATAGTAATTGTCGTTCTATCGATCATATAAGCATAATATGGATAATAATATGAGTTAGATTGATAATAACAAGAATAATAAGTATATTAATTGTCGGTCTATCGATCATATAAGCATAATATGGCTAATAATACGTGTTAGATTGATAATAATAAGAGTAATAAGTATAGTAGTTGTCGTTCCATCGACGATATGAGCATAATATGGTAAATACTATGAGTTAGATTGATAATAATAAGAATAATAAGTATAGTAATTGTCATTCTATCGATCATATAAGCATAATATGGCTGATAATATAAGTTAGATTGATAATAAAAAGAGTCATAGGTATAGTAATTGTCGTTCTATCGATCATATAAGCATAATGTGGCTAATAATATGAGCTAGATTGATAATAATAAGAGTAATGGTTATAGTAATTGTCGTTCTATCGATCGTATAAGCATAATGTGGCTAATAATATGAGTTAGATTGATAAAAATAGGAATAATACGTACAGTAATTGTCGTTCTATCGACCATAGAAGCATAATATGGCTGATAATATAAGTTAGATTGATAATAAAAAGAGTAATAGGTATAGTAATTGTCGTTCTATCGATCATATAAGCATAATGTGGCTAATAATATGAGCTAGATTGATAATAATAAGAGTCATAAGTATAGTAA
>NW_027474684.1:0-32116 GCF_050947335.1 Megachile rotundata | reverse complement strand
ACTTATATTATTAGCCATATTATGCTTCTATGATCGATAGAACGAGAATTACTATACTCACTACTCTTAGTATTATCAATCTAACCCATATTATTAGCCATATTATGCTTATATTATCGATAGAACGACAATTACTATACTTATTACTTTTATTATTATCAATCCAACTCATATTATTAGCCATAATATGCTTATATGATCGATAGAACGACAATTACTATACTTATTACTGTTATTATTATCAATCTAACTCATATTATTAGCCATATTATGCTTATATGATCGATAGAACGACAATTACTATACTCATTACTCTTATTATTATCAATCTAACTCATATTATTAGCCATATTATGCTTATATGATCGATAGAACGAGAATTACTATACTCACTTACTCTGAGTATTATCAATCTAACTCATATTATTAGCCATATTATGCTTATATGATCGATAGAACGAGAATTACTATACTCACTACTCTGAGTATTATCAATCTAACTCATATTATTAGCCATACTATGCGTATATTATCGATAGAACGACAATTACTATACTTATTACTGTTATTACTATCAATCTAACTCATATTACTAGCCATATTATGCTTAAATGATCGATAGGACGACAATTACTATACCTATTACTCTTATTATTATCAATCTAACTCATATTATTAGCCATATTATGCTTATATGATCGATAGAACGACAATTACTATACTTATTACTGTTATTATTATCAATCTAACACATATTATTAGCCATATTATGCTTAAATGATCGATAGAACTACAATTACTATACTCATTACTCTTATTATTATCAATCTAACCCATATTATTAGCCATATTATGCTTATATGATCGATAGAACGAGAAATACTATACTCACTACTCTTAGTATTATCAATCTAACTCATATTATTAGCCATATTATGCTTATAATATAAAATCAAACACAAAAACTAAACCTAAAAACAATACAAGAATCCCCAAAAAAACAGAACGAGAATTACTATACTTATTACTGTTATTACAATCAATCTAACTCATATTATTAGCCATATTATGCTTAAATGATCGATAGAACGACAATTATTATACTCATTAACTCTTATTATTATCAATCCAACTCATATTATTACCCATATTATGATTATATGATCGATTAGAACGACATTTACTATACTTATTACACTCACTATTATCAATCTAACTCATGTTATTAACCATATTATGCAGATATGATCAATAGAACGACAATTACTATACTTATTACTCTTATTATTATCAATCTAACTCATATTATTAGCCATATTATGCTTATATGATCGATAGAACGACAATTACTATACTTATTACTCTTATTATTATAAATCTAACTCATATTATTAGCCATATTATGCTTATATTATCGATAGAACGACAATTACTATACTTATTACTCTTATTATTATAAATCTAACTCATATTATTAGCCATAATTATGCCTTCTATGATCGATTAGAACGAGAATTACTATACTCACTACTCTTAGTATTATCAATCTAACCCATATTATTAGCCATATTATGCTTATATGATCGATAGAACGAGAATTACTATACTCACTACTCTGAGTATTATCAATCTAACTCATATTATTAGCCATACTATGCTTATATTATCGATAGAACGACAATTACTATACTTATTACTGTTATTACTATCAATCTAACTCATATTATTAGCCATGTTATGCTTAAATGATCGATAGAACGACAATTACTATACTTATTACTCTTATTATTATCAATCTAACTCATATTATTAGCCAATTATGCTTAAATTATCGATAGAACGACAATTATTATACTCATTACTCTTATTATTATCAATCCAACTCATATTATTACCCATATTATGATTATATGATCGATAGAACGACATTTACTATACTTATTACACTCACTATTATCAATCTAACTCATGTTATTAACCATATTATGCAGATATGATCAATAGAACGACAATTACTATACTTATTACTCTTATTATTATCAATCTAACTCATATTATTAGCCATATTATGCTTATATGATCGATAGAACGACAATTACTATACTTATTACTCTTATTATTATAAATCTAACTCATATTATTAGCCATATTATGCTTATATTATCGATAGAACGACAATTACTATACTTATTACTTTTATTATTATCAATCCAACTCATATTATTAGCCATATTATGCTTAAATGATCGATAGAACTACAATTACTATACTCACTACGCTTAGTATTATCAATCTAACTCATATTATTAACCATATTATGCAGATATGACCGATTGAACTACAATTACTATACTCATTACTCTTATTATTATCAATCTAACTCATATTATTAGCCATATTATGCTTCTATGATCGATAGAACGAGAATTACTATACTCACTACTCTTAGTATTATCAATCTAACTCATATTATTAGCCATATTATGCTTATATTATCGATAGAACGACAATTACTATACTTATTACTTTTATTATTATCAATCCAACTCATATTATTAGCCATATTATGCTTAAATGATCGATAGAACTACAATTACTATACTCACCACTCTTAGTATTATCAATCTAACTCATATTATTAGCCATATTATGCTTATATGATCGATAGAACGACAATTACTATACTCATTACTCTTATTATTATCAATCTAACTCATATTACTAGCCATATTATGCTTATATGATCGATGGAACGAGAATTACTATACTCACTACTCTGAGTATTATCAATCTAACTCATATTATTAGCCATATTATGCTTATATTATCGATAGAACGAGAATTACTATACTCACTACTCTGAGTATTATCAATCTAACTCATATTATTAGCCATATTATGCTTATATTATCGATAGAACGACAATTACTATACTTATTACTGTTATTGCTATCAATCTAACTCATATTATTAGCCATATTATGCTTAAATGATCGATAGAACGACAATTACTATACTTATTACTCTTATTATTATCAATCTAACTCATATTATTAGCCATACTATGCTTATATGATCGATAGAACGACAATTACTATACTCATTACTCTTATTATTATCAATCCAACTCATATTATTACCCATATTATGATTATATGATCGATAGAACGACATTTACTATACTTATTACACTCACTATTATCAATCTAACTCATGTTATTAACCATATTATGCAGATATGATCAATAGAACGACAATTACTATACTTATTACTCTTATTATTATCAATCTAACTCATATTATTAGCCATATTATGCTTATATGATCGATAGAACGACAATTACCATACTTATTACTCTTATTATTATAAATCTAACTCATATTATTAGCCATATTATGCTTATATTATCGATAGAACGACAATTACTATACTTATTACTTTTATTATTATCAATCCAACTCATATTATTAGCCATATTATGCTTAAATGATCGATAGAACTACAATTACTATACTCACTACGCTTAGTATTATCAATCTTACTCATATTATTAACCATATTATGCAGATATGACCGATTGAACTACAATTACTATACTCATTACTCTTATTATTATCAATCTAACTCATATTATTAGCCATATTATGCTTCTATGATCGATAGAACGAGAATTACTATACTCACTACTCTTAGTATTATCAATCTAACCCATATTATTAGCCATATTATGCTTATATTATCGATAGAACGACAATTACTATACTTATTACTTTTATTATTATCAATCCAACTCATATTATTAGCCATATTATGCTTATATGATCGATAGAACGACAATTACTATACTTATTACTGTTATTATTATCAATCTAACTCATATTATTAGCCATATTATGCTTATATGATCGATAGAACGACAATTACTATACTCATTACTCTTATTATTATCAATCTAACTCATATTATTAGCCATATTATGCTTATATGATCGATAGAACGAGAATTACTATACTCACTACTCTTAGTATTATCAATCTAACCCATATTATTAGCCATATTATGCTTATATGATCGATAGAACGAGAATTACTATACTCACTACTCTGAGTATTATCAATCTAACTCATATTATTAGCCATACTATGCTTATATTATCGATAGAACGACAATTACTATACTTATTACTGTTATTACTATCAATCTAACTCATATTATTAGCCATGTTATGCTTAAATGATCGATAGAACGACAATTACTATACTTATTACTCTTATTATTATCAATCTAACTCATATTATTAGCCAATTATGCTTAAATTATCGATAGAACGACAATTATTATACTCATTACTCTTATTATTATCAATCCAACTCATATTATTACCCATATTATGATTATATGATCGATAGAACGACATTTACTATACTTATTACACTCACTATTATCAATCTAACTCATGTTATTAACCATATTATGCAGATATGATCAATAGAACGACAATTACTATACTTATTACTCTTATTATTATCAATCTAACTCATATTATTAGCCATATTATGCTTATATGATCGATAGAACGACAATTACTATACTTATTACTCTTATTATTATAAATCTAACTCATATTATTAGCCATATTATGCTTATATTATCGATAGAACGACAATTACTATACTTATTACTTTTATTATTATCAATCCAACTCATATTATTAGCCATATTATGCTTAAATGATCGATAGAACTACAATTACTATACTCACTACGCTTAGTATTATCAATCTAACTCATATTATTAACCATATTATGCAGATATGACCGATTGAACTACAATTACTATACTCATTACTCTTATTATTATCAATCTAACTCATATTATTAGCCATATTATGCTTCTATGATCGATAGAACGAGAATTACTATACTCACTACTCTTAGTATTATCAATCTAACTCATATTATTAGCCATATTATGCTTATATTATCGATAGAACGACAATTACTATACTTATTACTTTTATTATTATCAATCCAACTCATATTATTAGCCATATTATGCTTAAATGATCGATAGAACTACAATTACTATACTCACCACTCTTAGTATTATCAATCTAACTCATATTATTAGCCATATTATGCTTATATGATCGATAGAACGACAATTACTATACTCATTACTCTTATTATTATCAATCTAACTCATATTACTAGCCATATTATGCTTATATGATCGATGGAACGAGAATTACTATACTCACTACTCTGAGTATTATCAATCTAACTCATATTATTAGCCATATTATGCTTATATTATCGATAGAACGAGAATTACTATACTCACTACTCTGAGTATTATCAATCTAACTCATATTATTAGCCATATTATGCTTATATTATCGATAGAACGACAATTACTATACTTATTACTGTTATTGCTATCAATCTAACTCATATTATTAGCCATATTATGCTTAAATGATCGATAGAACGACAATTACTATACTTATTACTCTTATTATTATCAATCTAACTCATATTATTAGCCATACTATGCTTATATGATCGATAGAACGACAATTACTATACTCATTACTCTTATTATTATCAATCCAACTCATATTATTACCCATATTATGATTATATGATCGATAGAACGACATTTACTATACTTATTACACTCACTATTATCAATCTAACTCATGTTATTAACCATATTATGCAGATATGATCAATAGAACGACAATTACTATACTTATTACTCTTATTATTATCAATCTAACTCATATTATTAGCCATATTATGCTTATATGATCGATAGAACGACAATTACCATACTTATTACTCTTATTATTATAAATCTAACTCATATTATTAGCCATATTATGCTTATATTATCGATAGAACGACAATTACTATACTTATTACTTTTATTATTATCAGTCCAACTCATATTATTAGCCATATTATGCTTAAATGATCGATAGAACTACAATTACTATACTCACTACGCTTAGTATTATCAATCTTACTCATATTATTAACCATATTATGCAGATATGACCGATTGAACTACAATTACTATACTCATTACTCTTATTATTATCAATCTAACTCATATTATTAGCCATATTATGCTTCTATGATCGATAGAACGAGAATTACTATACTCACTACTCTTAGTATTATCAATCTAACCCATATTATTAGCCATATTATGCTTATATTATCGATAGAACGACAATTACTATACTTATTACTTTTATTATTATCAATCCAACTCATATTATTAGCCATATTATGCTTATATGATCGATAGAACGACAATTACTATACTTATTACTGTTATTATTATCAATCTAACTCATATTATTAGCCATATTATGCTTATATGATCGATAGAACGACAATTACTATACTCATTACTCTTATTATTATCAATCTAACTCATATTATTAGCCATATTATGCTTATATGATCGATAGAACGAGAATTACTATACTCACTACTCTGAGTATTATCAATCTAACTCATATTATTAGCCATATTATGCTTATATGATCGATAGAACGAGAATTACTATACTCACTACTCTGAGTATTATCAATCTAACTCATATTATTAGCCATACTATGCGTATATTATCGATAGAACGACAATTACTATACTTATTACTGTTATTACTATCAATCTAACTCATATTACTAGCCATATTATGCTTAAATGATCGATAGGACGACAATTACTATACCTATTACTCTTATTATTATCAATCTAACTCATATTATTAGCCATATTATGCTTATATGATCGATAGAACGACAATTACTATACTTATTACTGTTATTATTATCAATCTAACACATATTATTAGCCATATTATGCTTAAATGATCGATAGAACTACAATTACTATACTCATTACTCTTATTATTATCAATCTAACCCATATTATTAGCCATATTATGCTTATATGATCGATAGGACGAGAAATACTATACTCACTACTCTTAGTATTATCAATCTAACTCATATTATTAGCCATATTATGCTTATATTATCGATAGAACGAGAATTACTATACTTATTACTGTTATTACAATCAATCTAACTCATATTATTAGCCATATTATGCTTAAATGATCGATAGAACGACAATTACTATACTTATTACTCTTATTATTATCAATCTAACTCATATTATTAGCCAATTATGCTTAAATGATCGATAGAACGACAATTATTATACTCATTACTCTTATTATTATCAATCCAACGCATATTATTACCCATATTATGATAATATGATCGATAGATCGATATTTACTATACTTATTACACTCACTATTGTCAATCTAACTCATGTTATTAACCATATTATGCAGATATGATCGACAGAACGACAATTACTATACTTATTACACTCACTATTATCAATCTAACTCATATTATTAACCATATTATGCAGATATGATGGATAGCACGACATTTACTATACTTATTACTCTTATTATCATCAATCTAACTCATATTATTAGCCATATTATGCTTAAATGATCGATAGAACGACAATTATTATACTCATTACTCTTATTATTATCAATCCAACACATATTATTACCCATATTATGATTATTTGATCGATAGAACGACATTTACTATACTTATTACACTCACTATTATCAATCTAACTCATGTTATTAACCATATTATGCAGATATGATCAATAGAACGACAATTACTATACTTATTACTCTTATTATTATCAATCTAACTCATATTATTAGCCATATTATGCTTATATGATCGATAGAACGACAATTACTATACTTATTACTCTTATTATTATAAATCTAACTCATATTATTAGCCATATTATGCTTATATTATCGATAGAACGACAATTACTATACTTATTACTCTTATTATTATAAATCTAACTCATATTATTAGCCATATTATGCTTCTATGATCGATAGAACGAGAATTACTATACTCACTACTCTTAGTATTATCAATCTAACCCATATTATTAGCCATATTATGCTTATATGATCGATAGAACGAGAATTACTATACTCACTACTCTGAGTATTATCAATCTAACTCATATTATTAGCCATACTATGCTTATATTATCGATAGAACGACAATTACTATACTTATTACTGTTATTACTATCAATCTAACTCATATTATAAGCCATGTTATGCTTAAATGATCGATAGAACGACAATTACTATACTTATTACTCTTATTATTATCAATCTAACTCATATTATTAGCCAATTATGCTTAAATTATCGATAGAACGACAATTATTATACTCATTACTCTTATTATTATCAATCCAACTCATATTATTACCCATATTATGATTATATGATCGATAGAACGACATTTACTATACTTATTACACTCACTATTATCAATCTAACTCATGTTATTAACCATATTATGCAGATATGATCAATAGAACGACAATTACTATACTTATTACTCTTATTATTATCAATCTAACTCATATTATTAGCCATATTATGCTTATATGATCGATAGAACGACAATTACTATACTTATTACTCTTATTATTATAAATCTAACTCATATTATTAGCCATATTATGCTTATATTATCGATAGAACGACAATTACTATACTTATTACTTTTATTATTATCAATCCAACTCATATTATTAGCCATATTATGCTTAAATGATCGATAGAACTACAATTACTATACTCACTACGCTTAGTATTATCAATCTAACTCATATTATTAACCATATTATGCAGATATGACCGATTGAACTACAATTACTATACTCATTACTCTTATTATTATCAATCTAACTCATATTATTAGCCATATTATGCTTCTATGATCGATAGAACGAGAATTACTATACTCACTACTCTTAGTATTATCAATCTAACTCATATTATTAGCCATATTATGCTTATATTATCGATAGAACGACAATTACTATACTTATTACTTTTATTATTATCAATCCAACTCATATTATTAGCCATATTATGCTTAAATGATCGATAGAACTACAATTACTATACTCACCACTCTTAGTATTATCAATTTAACTCATATTATTAGCCATATTATGCTTATATGATCGATAGAACGACAATTACTATACTCATTACTCTTATTATTATCAATCTAACTCATATTATTAGCCATATTATGCTTATATGATCGATAGAACGAGAATTACTATACTCACTACTCTGAGTATTATCAATCTAACTCATATTATTAGCCATACTATGCGTATATTATCGATAGAACGACAATTACTATACTTATTACTGTTATTACTATCAATCTAACTCATATTACTAGCCATATTATGCTTAAATGATCGATAGGACGACAATTACTATACCTATTACTCTTAGTATTATCAATCTAACTCATATTATTAGCCATATTATGCTTATATTATCGATAGAACGACAATTACTATACTTATTACTGTTATTACTATCAATCTAACTCATATTATTAGCCATATTATGCTTAATGATCGATAGAACGACAATTATTATACTCATTACTCTTATTATTATCAATCCAACTCATATTATTACCCATATTATGATTATATGATCGATAGAACGACATTTACTATACTTATTACACTCACTATTATCAATCTAACTCATGTTATTAACCATATTATGCAGATATGATCAATAGAACGACAATTACTATACTTATTACTCTTATTATTATCAATCTAACTCATATTATTAGCCATATTATGCTTATATGATCGATAGAACGACAATTACTATACTTATTACTCTTATTAGTATAAATCTAACTCATATTATTAGCCATATTATGCTTATATTATCGATAGAACGACAATTACTATACTTATTACTTTTATTATTATCAATCCAACTCATATTATTAGCCATATTATGCTTAAATGATCGATAGAACTACAATTACTATACTCACTACGCTTAGTATTATCAATCTAACTCATATTATTAACCATATTATGCAGATATGACCGATTGAACTACAATTACTATACTCATTACTCTTATTATTATCAATCTAACTCATATTATTAGCCATATTATGCTTCTATGATCGATAGAACGAGAATTACTATACTCACTACTCTTAGTATTATCAATCTAACCCATATTATTAGCCATATTATGCTTATATTATCGATAGAACGACAATTACTATACTTATTACTTTTATTATTATCAATCCAACTCATATTATTAGCCATATTATGCTTAAATGATCGCTAGAACTACAATTACTATACTCACTACTCTTAGTATTATCAATCTAACTCATATTATTAGCCATATTATGCTTATATGATCGATAGAACGACAATTACTATACTCATTACTCTTATTATTATCAATCTAACTCATATTACTAGCCATATTATGCTTATATGATCGATAGAACGAGAATTACTATACTCACTACTCTGAGTATTATCAATCTAACTCATATTATTAGCCATATTATGCTTATATTATCGATAGAACGAGAATTACTATACTCACTACTCTGAGTATTATCAATCTAACTCATATTATTAGCCATATTATGCTTATATTATCGATAGAACGACAATTACTATACTTATTACTGTTATTGCTATCAATCTAACTCATATTATTAGCCATATTATGCTTAAATGATCGATAGAACGACAATTACTATACTTATTACTCTTATTAGTATCAATCTAACTCATATTATTAGCCATACTATGCTTATATGATCGATAGAACGACAATTACTTTACTCATTACTCTTATTATTATCAATCCAACTCATATTATTACCCATATTATGATTATATGATCGATAGAACGACATTTACTATACTTATTACACTCACTATTATCAATCTAACTCATGTTATTAACCATATTATGCAGATATGATCAATAGAACGACAATTACTAACTTATTACTCTTATTATTATCAATCTAACTCATATTATTAGCCATATTATGCTTATATGATCGATAGAACGACAATTACTATACTTATTACTCTTATTATTATCAATCTAACTCATATTATTAGCCAATTATGCTTAAATGATCGATAGAACGACAATTATTATACTCATTACTCTTATTATTATCAATCCAACGCATATATTACCCATATTATGATGATTATGATCGATAGAACGACATTTACTATACTTATTACACTCACTATTGTCAATCTAACTCATGTTATTAACCATATTATGCAGATATGATCGACAGAACGACAATTACTATACTTATTACACTCACTATTATCAATCTAACTCATATTATTAACCATATTATGAGATATGATGGATAGCACGACATTTACTATACTTATTACTCTTATTATCATCAATCTAACTAATATTATTAGCCATATTATGCTTAAATGATCGATAGAACGACAATTATTATACTCATTACTCTTATTATTATCAATCAACTCATATTATTACCCATATTTTGATTATATGATCGATAGAAACGACATTTACTATACTTATTACACTCACTATTATCAATCTTAACTCATGTTTTTAACCATATTATGCAGATATGATCAATAGAACGACAATTACTATACTTATTACTCTTATTATTATCAATCTAACTCATATTATTAGCCATATTATGCTTATATGATCGATAGAACGACAATTACTATACTTATTACTCCTTATTAGTATAAATCTAACTCATATTATTAGCCATATTATGCTTATATTATCGATAGAACGACAATTACTATACTTATTACTTTTATTATTATCAATCCAACTCATATTATTAGCCATATTAAGCTTAAATGATCGATAGAACTACAATTACTATACTCACTACGCTTAGTATTATCAATCTAACTCATATTATTAACCATATTATGCAGATATGACCGATTGAACTACAATTACTATACTCATTACTCTTATTATTATCAATCTAACTCATATATTACGCCATATTATGCTTCTATGATCGATAGAACGAGAATTACTATACTCACTACTCTTAGTATTATCAATCTAACCCATATTATTAGCCATATTATGCTTATATTATCGATAGAACGAGAATTACTATACTCACTACTCTTAGTATTATCAATCTAACTCATATTATTAGCCATATTATGCTTAAATGATCGATAGAACTACAATTACTATACTCACCACTCTTAGTATTATCAATCTAACTCATATTATTAGCCATATTATGCTTATATGATCGATAGAACGACAATTACTATACTCATTACTCTTATTATTATCAATCTAACTCATATTATTAGCCATATTATGCTTATATGATCGATAGAACGAGAATTACTATACTCACTACTCTGAGTATTATCAATCTAACTCATATTATTAGCCATACTATGCGTATATTATCGATAGAACGACAATTACTATACTTATTACTGTTATTACTATCAATCTAACTCATATTACTAGCCATATTATGCTTATATGATCGATAGAACGACAAGTACTATACTTATTACTCTATTATATAAATCTAACTCATATTATTAGCCATATTATGCTTATATTATCGATAGAACGACAATTACTATACTTATTACTTTTATTATTATCAATCCAACTCATATTATTAGCCATATTATGCTTTAAATGATCGATAGAACTACAATTACTATACTCACTACGCTTAGTATATCAATCTAACTCATATTATTAACCATATTATGCAGATATGACCGATTAGAAACTACAATTACTATACTCATTAACTCTTATTATTATCAATCTAACTCATATTATTAGCCATATTATGCTTCTATGATCGATAGAACGAGAATTACTATACTCACTACTCTTAGTATTATCAATCTAACCCATATTATTAGCCATATTATGCTTATATTATCGATAGAACGACAATTACTATACTTATTACTTTTATTATTATCAATCCAACTCATATTATTAGCCATATTATGCTTAAATGATCGCTAGAACTACAATTACTATACTCACTACTCTTAGTATTATCAATCTAACTCATATTATTAGCCATATTATGCTTATATGATCGATAGAACGACAATTACTATACTCATTACTCTTATTATTATCAATCTAACTCATATTACTAGCCATATTATGCTTATATGATCGATAGAACGAGAATTACTATACTCACTACTCTGAGTATTATCAATCTAACTCATATTATTAGCCATATTATGCTTATATTATCGATAGAACGAGAATTACTATACTCACTACTCTGAGTATTATCAATCTAACTCATATATTAGCCATTTTATGCTTATATTATCGATAGAACGACAATTACTATACTTATTACTGTTATTGCTATCAATCTAACTCATATTATTAGCCATATTATGCTTAAATGATCGATAGAACGACAATTACTATACTTATTACTCTTATTAGTATCAATCTAACTCATATTATTAGCCATACTATGCTTATATGATCGATAGAACGACAATTACTTTACTCATTACTCTTATTATTATCAATCCAACTCATATTATTACCCATATTATGATTATATGATCGATAGAACGACATTTTACTATACTTATTACACTCACTATTATCAATCTAACTCATGTTATTACCATATTATGCAGATATGATCAATAGAACGACAATTACTATACTTATTACTCTTATTATTATCAATCTAACTCATATTATTAGCCATATTATGCTTATATGATCGATAGAACGACAATTACTATACTTATTACTCTTATTATTATCAATCTAACTCATATTATTAGCCAATTATGCTTAAATGATCGATAGAACGACAATTATTATACTCATTACTCTTATTATTATCAATCCAACGCATATTATTACCCATATTATGATGATATGATCGATAGAACGACATTTACTATACTTATTACACTCACTATTGTCAATCTAACTCATGTTATTAACCATATTATGCAGATATGATCGACAGAACGACAATTACTATACTTATTACACTCACTATTATCAATCTAACTCATATTATTAACCATATTATGCAGATATGATGGATAGCACGACATTTACTATACTTATTACTCTTATTATCATCAATCTAACTAATATTATTAGCCATATTATGCTTAAATGATCGATAGAACGACAATTATTATACTCATTACTCTTATTATTATCAATCCAACTCATATTATTACCCATATTATGATTATATGATCGATAGAACGACATTTACTATACTTATTACACTCACTATTATCAATCTAACTCATGTTATTAACCATATTATGCAGATATGATCAATAGAACGACAATTACTATACTTATTACTCTTATTATTATCAATCTAACTCATATTATTAGCCATATTATGCTTATATGATCGATAGAACGACAATTACTATACTTATTACTCTTATTAGTATAAATCTAACTCATATTATTAGCCATATTATGCTTATATTATCGATAGAACGACAATTACTATACTTATTACTTTTATTATTATCAATCCAACTCATATTATTAGCCATATTATGCTTAAATGATCGATAGAACTACAATTACTATACTCACTACGCTTAGTATTATCAATCTAACTCATATTATTAACCATATTATGCAGATATGACCGATTGAACTACAATTACTATACTCATTACTCTTATTATTATCAATCTAACTCATATTATTAGCCATATTATGCTTCTATGATCGATAGAACGAGAATTACTATACTCACTACTCTTAGTATTATCAATCTAACCCATATTATTAGCCATATTATGCTTATATTATCGATAGAACGAGAATTACTATACTCACTACTCTGAGTATTATCAATCTAACTCATATTATTAGCCATATTATGCTTATATTATCGATAGAACGACAATTACTATACTTATTACTGTTATTGCTATCAATCTAACTCATATTATTAGCCATATTATGCTTAAATGATCGATAGAACGACAATTACTATACTTATTACTCTTATTATTATCAATCTAACTCATATTATTAGCCATACTATGCTTATATGATCGATAGAACGACAATTACTATACTCATTACTCTTATTATTATCAATCCAACTCATATTATTACCCATATTATGATTATATGATCGATAGAACGACATTTACTATACTTATTACACTCACTATTATCAATCTAACTCATGTTATTAACCATATTATGCAGATATGACCGATTGAACTACAATTACTATACTCATTACTCTTATTATTATCAATCTAACTCATATTATTAGCCATATTATGCTTCTATGATCGATAGAACGAGAATTACTATACTCACTACTCTTAGTATTATCAATCTAACCCATATTATTAGCCATATTATGCTTATATTATCGATAGAACGACAATTACTATACTTATTACTTTTATTATTATCAATCCAACTCATATTATTAGCCATATTATGCTTATATGATCGATAGAACGACAATTACTATACTTATTACTGTTATTATTATCAATCTAACTCATATTATTAGCCATATTATGCTTATATGATCGATAGAACGACAATTACTATACTCATTACTCTTATTATTATCAATCTAACTCATATTATTAGCCATATTATGCTTATATGATCGATAGAACGAGAATTACTATACTCACTACTCTGAGTATTATCAATCTAACTCATATTATTAGCCATATTATGCTTATATGATCGATAGAACGAGAATTACTATACTCACTACTCTTAGTATTATCAATCTAACTCATATTATTAGCCATATTATGCTTATATTATCGATAGAACGAGAATTACTATACTTATTACTGTTATTACAATCAATCTAACTCATATTATTAGCCATATTATGCTTAAATGATCGATAGAACGACAATTACTATACTTATTACTCTTATTATTATCAATCTAACTCATATTATTAGCCAATTATGCTTAAATGATCGATAGAACGACAATTATTATACTCATTACTCTTATTATTATCAATCCAACGCATATTATTACCCATATTATGATAATATGATCGATAGAACGACATTTACTATACTTATTACACTCACTATTGTCAATCTAACTCATGTTATTAACCATATTATGCAGATATGATCGACAGAACGACAATTACTATACTTATTACACTCACTATTATCAATCTAACTCATATTATTAACCATATTATGCAGATATGATGGATAGCACGACATTTACTATACTTATTACTCTTATTATCATCAATCTAACTCATATTATTAGCCATATTATGCTTAAATGATCGATAGAACGACAATTATTATACTCATTACTCTTATTATTATCAATCCAACTCATATTATTACCCATATTATGATTATATGATCGATAGAACGACATTTACTATACTTATTACACTCACTATTATCAATCTAACTCATGTTATTAACCATATTATGCAGATATGATCAATAGAACGACAATTACTATACTTATTACTCTTATTATTATCAATCTAACTCATATTATTAGCCATATTATGCTTAAATGATCGATAGAACGACAATTACTATACTTATTACTCTTATTATTATCAATCTAACTCATATTATTAGCCATATTATGCTTATATGAGCAATAGAACTACAATTACTATGTTTATTACTCTTATTATTATCAATCTAACTCATATTATTAACCATATTATGCAGATATTATCGATAGAACTACAATTACTATACTCATTACTCTTATTATTATCAATCTAACTCATATTATTAGCCATATTATGCTTCTATGATCGATAGAACGAGAATTACTATACTCACTACTCTTATTATTATCAATCTAATTCATATTATTAACCATATTATGCTAATATGATCGATAGAACGACAATTACTATACTTATTACTTTTATTATTATCAATCCAACTCATATTATTAGCCATATTATGCTTAAATGATCGATAGAACTGCAATTACTATACTCATTACTCTTATTATTCTCAATCTAACTCATATTATTAGCCATATTATGCTTATATGATCGATAGAACGACAATTACTATACTCATTACTCTTATTATTATCAATCTAACACATATTATTAGCCATATTATGCTTATATTATCGATAGAACGAGAATTACTATACTCACTACTCTTAGTATTATCAATCTAACTCATATTATTAGCCATATTATGCTTATATTATCGATAGAACGACAATTACTATACTTATTACTTTTATTATTATCAATCTAACTCATATTATTAGCCATATTATACTTATATTATCGATAGAACGACAATTACTATACTTATTACTGCTATTACTATCAATCTAACTCATATTATTAGCCATATTATGCTTAAATGATCGATAGAACGACAAATACTATACTTATTACTCTTATTATTATCAATCTAATTCATATTATTAACCATATTATGCTAATATGATCGATAGAACGACAATTACTATACTTATTACACTCACTGTTATCAATCTAACTCATATTATTAACCATATTGTGCAGATATGATCGATAACACGACATTTACTATACACATTACTCTTACTATTATCAATCTAACTCATATTATTAACCATATTATGCAGATATGATCGATAGCACGACATTTACTATACACATTACTCTTACTATTATCAATCTAACTCATATTATTAACCACATTATGCAGATATGATCGATAGCACGACATTTACTATACTTACTACTCTTATTGTTATCAATCTAACTCATATTATTAGCCATATTATGCTTAAATGATCGATAGAACGACAATTACTATACTTATTACTCTTATTATTATCAATCTAACTCATATTATTAGCCATATTATGCTTATATGAGCAATAGAACTACAATTACTATGTTTATTACTCTTATTATTATCAATCTAACTCATATTATTAACCATATTATGCAGATATGATCGATAGAACTACAATTACTATACTCATTACTCTTATTATTATCAATCTAACTCATATTATTAGCCATATTATGCTTCTATGATCGATAGAACGAGAATTACTATACTCACTACTCTTATTATTATCAATCTAATTCATATTATTAACCATATTATGCTAATATGATCGATAGAACGACAATTACTATACTTATTACTTTTATTATTATCAATCCAACTCATATTATTAGCCATATTATGCTTAAATGATCGATAGAACTGCAATTACTATACTCATTACTCTTATTATTCTCAATCTAACTCATATTATTAGCCATATTATGCTTATATGATCGATAGAACGACAATTACTATACTCATTACGCTTATTATTATCAATCTAACACATATTATTAGCCATATTATGCTTATATTATCGATAGAACGAGAATTACTATACTCACTACTCTTAGTATTATCAATCTAACTCATATTATTAGCCATATTATGCTTATATTATCGATAGAACGACAATTACTATACTTGTTACTTTTATTATTATCAATCCAACTCATATTATTAGCCATATTATGCTTAAATGATCGATAGAACTACAATTACTATACTCACCACTCTTAGTATTATCAATCTAACTCATATTATTAGCCATATTATGCTTATATGATCGATAGAACGACAATTACTATACTCATTACTCTTATTATTATCAATCTAACTCATATTATTAGCCATATTATGCTTATATGATCGATAGAACGAGAATTACTATACTCACTACTCTGAGTATTATCAATCTAACTCATATTATTAGCCATACTATGCGTATATTATCGATAGAACGACAATTACTATACTTATTACTGTTATTACTATCAATCTAACTCATATTACTAGCCATATTATGCTTAAATGATCGATAGGACGACAATTACTATACCTATTACTCTTATTATTATCAATCTAACTCATATTATTAGCCATATTATGCTTATATGATCGATAGAACGACAATTACTATACTTATTACTCTTATTATTATCAATCTAACTCATATTATTAGCCATATTATGCTTATATGAGCAATAGAACTACAATTACTATGTTTATTACTCTTATTATTATCAATCTAACTCATATTATTAACCATATTATGCAGATATGATCGATAGAACTACAATTACTATACTCATTACTCTTATTATTATCAATCTAACTCATATTATTAGCCATATTATGCTTCTATGATCGATAGAACGAGAATTACTATACTCACTACTCTTATTATTATCAATCTAATTCATATTATTAACCATATTATGCTAATATGATCGATAGAACGACAATTACTATACTTATTACTTTTATTATTATCAATCCAACTCATATTATTAGCCATATTATGCTTAAATGATCGATAGAACTGCAATTACTATACTCATTACTCTTATTATTCTCAATCTAACTCATATTATTAGCCATATTATGCTTATATGATCGATAGAACGACAATTACTATACTCATTACGCTTATTATTATCAATCTAACACATATTATTAGCCATATTATGCTTATATTATCGATAGAACGAGAATTACTATACTCACTACTCTTAGTATTATCAATCTAACTCATATTATTAGCCATATTATGCTTATATTATCGATAGAACGACAATTACTATACTTGTTACTTTTATTATTATCAATCCAACTCATATTATTAGCCATATTATGCTTAAATGATCGATAGAACTACAATTACTATACTCACCACTCTTAGTATTATCAATCTAACTCATATTATTAGCCATATTATGCTTATATGATCGATAGAACGACAATTACTATACTCATTACTCTTATTATTATCAATCTAACTCATATTATTAGCCATATTATGCTTATATGATCGATAGAACGAGAATTACTATACTCACTACTCTGAGTATTATCAATCTAACTCATATTATTAGCCATACTATGCGTATATTATCGATAGAACGACAATTACTATACTTATTACTGTTATTACTATCAATCTAACTCATATTACTAGCCATATTATGCTTAAATGATCGATAGGACGACAATTACTATACCTATTACTCTTATTATTATCAATCTAACTCATATTATTAGCCATATTATGCTTATATGATCGATAGAACGACAATTACTATACTTATTACTGTTATTATTATCAATCTAACACATATTATTAGCCATATTATGCTTAAATGATCGATAGAACTACAATTACTATACTCATTACTCTTATTATTATCAATCTAACCCATATTATTAGCCATATTATGCTTATATGATCGATAGAACGAGAAATACTATACTCACTACTCTTAGTATTATCAATCTAACTCATATTATTAGCCATATTATGCTTATATTATCGATAGAACGACAATTACTATACTTATTACTGTTATTACTATCAATCTAACTCATATTATTAGCCATATTATGCTTAAATGATCGATAGAACGACAATTACTATACTTATTACTCTTATTATTATCAATCTAACTCATATTATTAGCCAATTATGCTTAAACGATCGATAGAACGACAATTATTATACTCATTACTCTTATTATTATCAATCCAACGCATATTATTACCCATATTATGCTTATATGATCGATAGAACGACAATTACTATACTCATTACTCTTATTATTATCAATCTAACACATATTATTAGCCATATTGTGCTTATATTATCGATAGAACGAGAATTACTATACTCACTACTCTTAGTATTATCAATCTAACTCATATTATTAGCCATATTATGCTTATATTATCGATAGAACGACAATTACTATACTTATTACTTTTATTATTATCAATCTAACTCATATTATTAGCCATATTATACTTATATTATCGATAGAACGACAATTACTATACTTATTACTGCTATTACTATCAATCTAACTCATATTATTAGCCATATTATGCTTAAATGATCGATAGAACGACAAATACTATACTTATTACTCTTATTATTATCAATCTAATTCATATTATTAACCATATTATGCTAATATGATCGATAGAACGACAATTACTATACTTATTACACTCACTGTTATCAATCTAACTCATATTATTAACCATATTGTGCAGATATGATCGATAACACGACATTTACTATACACATTACTCTTACTATTATCAATCTAACTCATATTATTAACCACATTATGCAGATATGATCGATAGCACGACATTTACTATACTTACTACTCTTATTGTTATCAATCTAACTCATATTATTAGCCATATTATGCTTAAATGATCGATAGAACGACAATTACTATACTTATTACTCTTATTATTATCAATCTAACTCATATTATTAGCCATATTATGCTTATATGAGCAATAGAACTACAATTACTATGTTTATTACTCTTATTATTATCAATCTAACTCATATTATTAACCATATTATGCAGATATTATCGATAGAACTACAATTACTATACTCATTACTCTTATTATTATCAATCTAACTCATATTATTAGCCATATTATGCTTCTATGATCGATAGAACGAGAATTACTATACTCACTACTCTTATTATTATCAATCTAATTCATATTATTAACCATATTATGCTAATATGATCGATAGAACGACAATTACTATACTTATTACTTTTATTATTATCAATCCAACTCATATTATTAGCCATATTATGCTTAAATGATCGATAGAACTGCAATTACTATACTCATTACTCTTATTATTCTCAATCTAACTCATATTATTAGCCATATTATGCTTATATGATCGATAGAACGACAATTACTATACTCATTACTCTTATTATTATCAATCTAACACATATTATTAGCCATATTATGCTTATATTATCGATAGAACGAGAATTACTATACTCACTACTCTTAGTATTATCAATCTAACTCATATTATTAGCCATATTATGCTTATATTATCGATAGAACGACAATTACTATACTTATTACTTTTATTATTATCAATCTAACTCATATTATTAGCCATATTATACTTATATTATCGATAGAACGACAATTACTATACTTATTACTGCTATTACTATCAATCTAACTCATATTATTAGCCATATTATGCTTAAATGATCGATAGAACGACAAATACTATACTTATTACTCTTATTATTATCAATCTAATTCATATTATTAACCATATTATGCTAATATGATCGATAGAACGACAATTACTATACTTATTACACTCACTGTTATCAATCTAACTCATATTATTAACCATATTGTGCAGATATGATCGATAACACGACATTTACTATACACATTACTCTTACTATTATCAATCTAACTCATATTATTAACCATATTATGCAGATATGATCGATAGCACGACATTTACTATACACATTACTCTTACTATTATCAATCTAACTCATATTATTAACCACATTATGCAGATATGATCGATAGCACGACATTTACTATACTTACTACTCTTATTGTTATCAATCTAACTCATATTATTAGCCATATTATGCTTAAATGATCGATAGAACGACAATTACTATACTTATTACTCTTATTATTATCAATCTAACTCATATTATTAGCCATATTATGCTTATATGAGCAATAGAACTACAATTACTATGTTTATTACTCTTATTATTATCAATCTAACTCATATTATTAACCATATTATGCAGATATGATCGATAGAACTACAATTACTATACTCATTACTCTTATTATTATCAATCTAACTCATATTATTAGCCATATTATGCTTCTATGATCGATAGAACGAGAATTACTATACTCACTACTCTTATTATTATCAATCTAATTCATATTATTAACCATATTATGCTAATATGATCGATAGAACGACAATTACTATACTTATTACTTTTATTATTATCAATCCAACTCATATTATTAGCCATATTATGCTTAAATGATCGATAGAACTGCAATTACTATACTCATTACTCTTATTATTCTCAATCTAACTCATATTATTAGCCATATTATGCTTATATGATCGATAGAACGACAATTACTATACTCATTACGCTTATTATTATCAATCTAACACATATTATTAGCCATATTATGCTTATATTATCGATAGAACGAGAATTACTATACTCACTACTCTTAGTATTATCAATCTAACTCATATTATTAGCCATATTATGCTTATATTATCGATAGAACGACAATTACTATACTTGTTACTTTTATTATTATCAATCCAACTCATATTATTAGCCATATTATGCTTAAATGATCGATAGAACTACAATTACTATACTCACCACTCTTAGTATTATCAATCTAACTCATATTATTAGCCATATTATGCTTATATGATCGATAGAACGACAATTACTATACTCATTACTCTTATTATTATCAATCTAACTCATATTATTAGCCATATTATGCTTATATGATCGATAGAACGAGAATTACTATACTCACTACTCTGAGTATTATCAATCTAACTCATATTATTAGCCATACTATGCGTATATTATCGATAGAACGACAATTACTATACTTATTACTGTTATTACTATCAATCTAACTCATATTACTAGCCATATTATGCTTAAATGATCGATAGGACGACAATTACTATACCTATTACTCTTATTATTATCAATCTAACTCATATTATTAGCCATATTATGCTTATATGATCGATAGAACGACAATTACTATACTTATTACTGTTATTATTATCAATCTAACACATATTATTAGCCATATTATGCTTAAATGATCGATAGAACTACAATTACTATACTCATTACTCTTATTATTATCAATCTAACCCATATTATTAGCCATATTATGCTTATATGATCGATAGAACGAGAAATACTATACTCACTACTCTTAGTATTATCAATCTAACTCATATTATTAGCCATATTATGCTTATATTATCGATAGAACGACAATTACTATACTTATTACTGTTATTACTATCAATCTAACTCATATTATTAGCCATATTATGCTTAAATGATCGATAGAACGACAATTACTATACTTATTACTCTTATTATTATCAATCTAACTCATATTATTAGCCAATTATGCTTAAACGATCGATAGAACGACAATTATTATACTCATTACTCTTATTATTATCAATCCAACGCATATTATTACCCATATTATGCTTATATGATCGATAGAACGACAATTACTATACTCATTACTCTTATTATTATCAATCTAACACATATTATTAGCCATATTGTGCTTATATTATCGATAGAACGAGAATTACTATACTCACTACACTTAGTATTATCAATCTAACTCATATTATTAGCCATATTATGCTTATATTATCGATAGAACGACAATTACTATACTTATTACTTTTATTATTATCAATCTAACTCATATTATTAGCCATATTATACTTATATTATCGATAGAACGACAATTACTATACTTATTACTGCTATTACTATCAATCTAACTCATATTATTAGCCATATTATGCTTAAATGATCGATAGAACGACAAATACTATACTTATTACTCTTATTATTATCAATCTAATTCATATTATTAACCATATTATGCTAATATGATCGATAGAACGACAATTACTATACTTATTACACTCACTGTTATCAATCTAACTCATATTATTAACCATATTGTGCAGATATGATCGATAACACGACATTTACTATACACATTACTCTTACTATTATCAATCTAACTCATATTATTAACCATATTATGCAGATATGATCGATAGCACGACATTTACTATACACATTACTCTTACTATTATCAATCTAACTCATATTATTAACCACATTATGCAGATATGATCGATAGCACGACATTTACTATACTTACTACTCTTATTGTTATCAATCTAACTCATATTATTAGCCATATTATGCTTAAATGATCGATAGAACGACAATTACTATACTTATTACTCTTATTATTATCAATCTAACTCATATTATTTGCCATATTATGCTTATATTATCGATAGAACGAGAATTACTATACTCACTACTCTTAGTATTATCAATCTAACTCATATTATTAGCCATATTATGCTTATATTATCGATAGAACGACAATTACTATACTTATTACTTTTATTATTATCAATCCAACTCATATTATTAGCCATATTATGCTTAAATGATCGATAGAACTACAATTACTATACTCACTACTCTTAGTATTATCAATCTAACTCATATTATTAGCCATATTATGCTTATATTATCGATAGAACGACAATTACTATACTTATTACTTTTATTATTATCAATCCAACTCATATTATTAGCCATATTATGCTTAAATGATCGATAGAACTACAATTACTATACTCACCACTCTTAGTATTATCAATCCAACTCATATTATTAGCCATATTATGCTTATATGATCGATAGAACGAGAATTACTATACTCACTACTCTGAGTATTATCAATCTAACTCATATTATTAGCCATACTATGCGTATATTATCGATAGAACGACAATTACTATACTTATGACTGTTATTACTATCAATCTAACTCATATTACTAGCCATATTATGCTTAAATGATCGATAGGACGACAATTACTATACCTATTACTCTTATTATTATCAATCTAACTCATATTATTAGCCATATTATGCTTATATGATCGATAGAACGACAATTACTATACTTATTACTGTTATTATTATCAATCTAACTCATATTATTAGCCATATTATGCTTATATTATCGATAGAACGACAATTACTATACTTATTACTGTTATTATTATCAATCCAACTCATATTATTAGCCATATTATGCTTAAATGATCGATAGAACGACAATTACTATACCTATTACTCTTATTATTATCAATCTAACTCATATTATTAGCCATATTATGCTTATATGATAGATAGAACGACAATTACTATACTTATTACTGTTATTATTATCAATCTAACACATATTATTAGCCATATTATGCTTAAATGATCGATAGAACTACAATTACTATACTCATTACTCTTATTATTATCAATCTAACCCATATTATTAGCCATATTATGCTTATATTATCGATAGAACGACAATTACTATACATATTACTTTTATTATTATCAATCCAACTCATATTATTAGCCATATTATGCTTAAATGATCGATAGAACTACAATTACTATACTCACTACGCTTAGTATTATCAATCTAACTCATATTATTAACCATATTATGCAGATATGATCGATAGAACTACAATTACTATACTCATTACTCCTATTATTATCAATCTAACTCATATTATTAGCCATATTATGCTTCTATGATCGATAGAACGAGAATTACTATACTCACTACTCTTAGTATTATCAATCTAACTCATATTATTAGCCATATTATGCTTATAATATCGATAGAACGACAATTACTATACTTATTACTGTTATTATTATCAATCCAACTCATATTATTAGCCATATTATGCTTAAATGATCGATAGAACTACAGTTACTATACTCACTACTCTTAGTATTATCAATCTAACTCATATTATTAACCATATTATGCAGATATGATCGATAGAACTGCAATTACTATACTCATTACTCTTATTATTCTCAATCTAACTCATATTATTAGCCATATTATGCTTATATGATCGATAGAACGACAATTACTATACTCATTACTCTTATTATTATCAATCTAAGACATATTATTAGCCATATTATGCTTCTATGATCGATAGGACGACAATTACTATACCTATTACTCTTATTATTATCAATCTAACTCATATTATTAGCCATATTATGCTTATATGATAGATAGAACGACAATTACTATACTTATTACTGTTATTATTATCAATCTAACACATATTATTAGCCATATTATGCTTAAATGATCGATAGAACTACAATTACTATACTCATTACTCTTATTATTATCAATCTAACCCATATTATTAGCCATATTATGCTTATATTATCGATAGAACGACAATTACTATACATATTACTTTTATTATTATCAATCCAACTCATATTATTAGCCATATTATGCTTAAATGATCGATAGAACTACAATTACTATACTCACTACGCTTAGTATTATCAATCTAACTCATATTATTAACCATATTATGCAGATATGATCGATAGAACTACAATTACTATACTCATTACTCCTATTATTATCAATCTAACTCATATTATTAGCCATATTATGCTTCTATGATCGATTAGAACGAGAATTACTATACTCACTACTCTTAGTATTATCAATCTAACCCATATTATTAGCCATATTATGCTTATATTATCGATAGAACGACAATTGCTATACTTATTACTTTTATTATTATCAATCCAACTCATATTATTAGCCATATTATGCTTAAATGATCGCTAGAACTACAATTACTATACTCACTACTCTTAGTATTATCAATCTAACTCATATTATTAGCCATATTATGCTTATATGATCGGTAGAACGACAATTACTATACTCATTACTCTTATTATTATCAATCTAACTCATATTATTAGCCATATTATGCTTATATGATCGATAGAACGAGAATTACTATACTCACTACTCCTATTATTATCAATCTAACCCATATTATTAGCCATATTATGCTTATATGATCGATAGAACGAGAAATACTATACTCACTACTCTTAGTATTATCAATCTAACTCATATTATTAGCCATATTATGCTTATATTATCGATAGAACGACAATTACTATACATTTTACTGTTATTACTATCAATCTAACTCATATTATTAGTCATATTATGCTTAAATGATCGATAGAACGACAATTACTATACTTATTACTCTTATTATTATCAATCTAACTCATATTATTAGCCAATTATGCTTAAATGATCGATAGAACGACAATTATTATACTCATTACTCTCACTATTATCAATCCAACTCATATTATTACCCGTATTATGATGATATGATCGATAGAACGACATTTACTATACTTATTACACTCACTATTATCAATCTAACTCATGTTATTAACCATATTATGCAGATATGATCGATTAGAACGACAATTACTATACTTATTACTCTTATTATTATCAATCTAACACATATTATTAGCCATATTATGCTTAAATGATCGATAGAACTACAATTACTATACTCATTACTCTTATTATTATCAATCTAACCCATATTATTAGCCATATTATGCTTATATGATCGATAGAACGAGAAATACTATACTCACTACTCTTAGTATTATCAATCTAACTCATATTATTAGCCATATTATGCTTATAATATCGATAGAACGACATTACCTATACATTTTACTGTTATTACTATCAATCTAACTCATATTATTAGTCATATTATGCTTAAATGATCGATAGAACGACAATTACTATACTTATTACTCTTATTATTATCAATCTAACTCATATTATTAGCCAATTATGCTTAAATGATCGATAGAACGACAATTATATATACTCATTACTCTCATTATTATCAATCCAACTCATATTATTACCCGTATTATGATGATATGATCGATTAGAACGACATTTACTATACTTATTACACTCACTATTATCAATCTAACTCATGTATTAACCATATTATGCAGATATGATCGATAGAACGACAATTACTATACTTATTACTACTTATTATTATCAATCTAACACATATTATTAGCCATATTATGCTTAAATGATCGATAGAACTACAATTACTATACTCATTACTCTTATTATTATCAATCTAACCCATATTATTAGCCATATTATGCTTATATGATCGATAGAACGAGAAATACTATACTCAATACTCTTTAGTATTATCAATCTAACTCATATTATTAGCCATATTATGCTTATATTATCGATAGAACGACAATTACTATACTTATTACTGTTATTACTATCAATCTAACTCATATTATTAGCCATATTATGCTTAAATGATCGATAGACCGACAATTACTATACTTATTACTCTTATTATTATCTATCTAACTCATATTATTAGCCAATTATGCTTAAATGATCGATAGAACGACAATTATTATACTCATTACTCTTATTATTATCATATCCAACTCATATTATTACCCATATTATGATGATATGATCGATAGAACGACATTTACTATACTTATTACACTCACTATTATCAATCTAACTCATGTTATTAACCATATTATGCAGATATGATCGATAGAACGACAATTACTATACTTATTACTCTTATTATTATCAATCTAACTCATAGTATTAGCCATATTATGCGTATATTATCGATAGAACGACCAATTACTATACTTATTACTGTTATTACTATCAATCTACCTCATATTATTAGCCATATTATGCTTAAATGGATCGATAGGACGACAATTACTATACCTATTACTCTTATTATTATAACAATCTAACTCATATTATTAGCCATATTATGCTTATATGATCGATAGAACGACAATTACTATACTTATTACTGTTATTATTATCAATCTAACACATATTATTAGCCATATTATGCTTAAATGATCGATAGAACTACAATTACTATACTCATTACTCTTATTATTATCAATCAACCCATATTATTAGCCATATTATGCTTATATGATCGATAGAACGAGAATTACTATACTCACTAACTCTATTATTATCAATCTATTCATATTATTAACCATATTATGCTAATATGATCGATAGAACGACAATACTATACTTATTACTTTTATTATTATCAATCCAACTCATATATTAGCCATATTATGCTTATATGATCGATAGAACTGCAATTACTATACTCATTACTCTTATTATTCTCAATCTAACTCATATTATTAGCCATATTATGCTTATATGATCGATAGAACGACAAATTACTATACTCATTACTCTTATTATTATCAATCTAACACATATTATTAGCCATATTATGCTTATATTATCGATATAGAACGAGAATTACTATTCTCACTACTCTTAGTATTATCAATCTAACTCATATTATTAGCCATATTATGCTTATATTATCGATAGAACGACAATTACTATACTTATTACTTTTATTATTATCAATCTAACTCATATTATTAGCCATTATTATACTTATATTATCGATAGAACGACAATTACTATACTTATTACTGCTATTACTATCAATCTAACTCATATTATTAGCCATATTATGCTTATATGATCGATAGAACGACAATTACTATACTTATTACTCTTATTATTATAATCTAACTCATATTATATAGCCATATTATGCTTATATTATCGATATGTAACGACAATTACTATACTTATTACTTTTATTATTATCAATCCAACTCATATTATTAGCCATATTATGCTTAAAATGATCGCTAGAACTACAATTACTATACTCACTACTCTTAGTATTATCAATCTAACTCATATTATTAGCCATATTAATGCTTATATGATCGGTAGAACAGACAAGTTACTATACTCATTACTCTTATTATATCATCTAGACTCATATTATTAGCCATATTATGCTTATATGATCGATAGAACGAGAATTACTATACTCACTACTCTGAGTATTATCAATCTAACTCATATTATTAGCCATATTATGCTTATATTATCGATAGAACGACAATTACTATACTTATTACTGTTATTGCTATCAATCTAACTCATATTATATAGCCAAATTATGCTTAAATGATCGATAGAACGACCAATTACTATACTTTATTACTCTTATTATTATCAATACTAACTCATATTATTAGCCATTTACTATGCTTATATGATCGATAGAACGACAATTACTATACTTATTACTCTATATTATTATCAATCTAACTCATAGTATTGACCATATAATGCTTAAATAGATCGCTAGTACGACAATTACATATACATATTCACTCTTATTATTATGAATCTAACTCATATTATTAACCAATATTATGTAGATATGATCGATAAGAACGACAATTACTATACTCACTACTCTTAGTATGTATATCAATCTAACTCATATTATTAGCCATATTATGCTTATATTATCGATCGAACGACAATTATATACTTATTACTGTTATTATTAGTCAATCCAACTAATATTATTAGCCATATTATGCTTTAATGATCGATAGAACTACTGTTACTTATACTCACTACTCTTAGTATTATCAATCTAACTCATATTATTATCCATATTTTGCTGATATTGATCGACATAGAACTGCAATGTATTATACTCATTACTCTTATTATTCTCAATCTAACTCATATTATTAGCCATATTATTTGCTTATATGATCGATAGAACGACAATTACTATACTCATTACTCCTTATTATTATCAATCTAAGACATATTATTAGCCATATTATGCTTCTATGATCGATAGAACGAGAGAATTACTATACTCACTACTCTTAGTATTATCAATCTAACTCATATTATTGGCCAGATTATGCTTAGTATTATCGATAGAACGCCAATACTATACTCATTACTCTTATTTATTATCAATCTAACTCATATTATTAGCCATATTATGCTTATATGATCGATAGAACGAGAATTACTATATACTCACTACTCTGAGTATTATCCATCTAACTCATATTATTAGCCATTATTATGGCGTATATTATCGATAGAACGACAATTACTATACTTATTAACTGTTATTACTATCAATCTAAACGCATATTATTAGCCATATTATGCTTAAATGATCGATAAGGACGACAATTACTATACCTATTACTCTTATTATTATCAATCTAACTCATATTATTAGCCATTTTATGCTTTTATGATAGATAGAAAGAACGACAAATTACTATACTTATTACTGTTATTATCTATCAATCTAACACATATTATTAGCCATATTATGCTTAAATGATCGATAGAACCACAATGTACTATACTCATTACTCTATTATTATCAATCTAACCCATATTATTAGCCATATTATGCTTATATTATCGTATAGATCGACAATTACTATACATATTA
>NW_027474683.1:0-32197 GCF_050947335.1 Megachile rotundata | reverse complement strand
ATATAATCGATAGAACGGCAGTTACTGTACCCATTACTCTTATTATTATCAACCTAACTCATATTATTAGCCATATTATGCTTATATGATCGATAGAACGACAATTACTATACTCACTACTCTTATTACTATCATTTTAACTCATATTATTAGCCATATTATGCTTATATGATCGATAGAACGACAATTACTATACTTATTCCTCTTATTATTATCAATCTAACTCATATTATTAGCCATATTATGCTTATGTCATCGATAGAACGAAAATTACTGTACTTATTACTCTCATTATTATCAATCTAACTCATATTATTAGCCATATTATGCTTATATGATCGATAGAACTACAATTACTATACTTATTACTCTTATTATTATCAATTTAACTCATATTGTTAGCCATATTATGCTTAGATGATCGATAGAACGACAATTACTATACTTATTACTCTTATTATTATCAATCTAACTCATATTATTAACCATATTATGCAAATATGATCGATAGAACGACAATTACTATACTTATTACTCTCATTATTATCAATCTACCTCATATTATTAGCAATATTATGCTTATATGATCGATAGAACGGCAATTACTATACCCATTACTCTTATTATTATCAATCTAACTCATATTATTAGCCATATTGTGAATATGCGATCGATAGAACGACAATTACTATACATATTACTCTTATTATTATCAATATAACTCATATTATTAGGCATATTATGCTTATATGATCGATAGACCGACAAATACTATACTTATTAATCTTAATATTCACAATCTAACTCATATTATTAACCATATTATGCAGATATGATCGATAGAACTACAATTACTATACTCATTACTCTTATTATTATCAATCTAACTCATATTATTAGCCATATTATGCTTATATGATCGATAGAACGGCAATTACTATACCCATTACTCTTATTATTATCAATCTAACTCATATTATTAGCCATATTATGCTTATATGATCGATAGAACGACAATTACTATACTCACTACTCTTATTACTATCAATTTAACTCATATTATTAGCCATATTATGCTTATATGATCGATAGAACGACAATTACTATACTTATTACTCTTATTATTTTCAATCTAACTCATATTATTAGCTATATTGTGTTTATGTGAACGATAGGACGACAATCACTATACTGATTACTCTTAATATTATCAATCTAACTCATATTATTAGCCATATTATGCTTATATGATCGATAGAACGGCAATTACTATACCCATTACTCTTATTATTATCAATCTAACTCATATTATTAGCCATATTATGCTTATATGATCGATAGAACGACAATTACTATACTCATTACTCTTATTATTATCAATCTAACTCATATTATTAGCCATATTATGCTTATATGACCGATAGAACGACAATTACTATACTTATTCCTCTTATTATTATCAATCTAACTCATATTATTAGCCATATTATGCTTATGTCATCGATAGAACGAAAATTACTGTACTTATTACTCTCATTATTATCAATCTAACTCATATTATTAGCCATATTATGCTTATATGATCGATAGAACTACAATTACTATACTTATTACTCTTATTATTATCAATTTAACTCATATTGTTAGCCATATTATGCTTAGATGATCGATAGAACGACAATTACTATACTTATTACTCTTATTATTATCAATCTAACTCATATTATTAACCATATTATGCAAATATGATCGATAGAACGACAATTACTATACTTATTACTCTCATTATTATCAATCTAACTCATATTATTAGCAATATTATGGTTATATGATCGATAGAACGGCAATTACTATACCCATTACTCTTATTATTATCAATCTAACTCATATTATTAGGCATATTATGCTTATATGATCGATAGACCGACAAATACTATACTTATTAATCTTAATATTATCAATCTAACTCATATTATTAACCATATTATGCAGATATGATCGATAGAACTACAATTGCTATACTTATTCCTCTTATCATTATCAATCTAACTCATATTATTAGCCATATTATGCTTATATGATCGATAGAACGGCAATTACTATACCCATTGCTCTTATTATTATCAATCTAACTCATATTATTAGCTATATTATGCTTATATGATCGATAGAACGACAATTACTATACTCACTACTCTTATTACTATTAATTTAACTCATATTATTAGCAATATTATGCTTATATGATCGATAGAACTACAATTACTATACTTATTACTCTTATTATTATAGATCTAACTCATATTCTTAAGCATATTATGCACATAGGATTGATAGAACTACAATTACTATACTCATTTCTCTTATTATTATCAATCTAACTCATATTATTAGCCATATTATGCTTATATGATCGATAGAACGGCAATTAGTATACCCATTACTCTTATTATTATCAATCTAACTCATATTATTAGCCATATTATGCTTATATGATCGATAGAAAGACAATTACTATACTCACTACTCTTATTACTATCAATTTAACTCATATTATTAGCCATATTATGCTTATATGATCGATAGAACGACAATTACTATACTTATTACTCTTATTATTATCAATCTAACTCATATTATTAGCCATATTGTGTTTATGTGAACGATAGGACGACAATCACTATACTGATTACTCTTAATATTATCAATCTAACTCATATTATTAGCCATATTATGCTTATATGATCGATAGAACGACAATTACTATACTCATTACTCTTATTATTATCAATCTAACTCATATTATTAGCCATATTATGCTTATATGATCGATAGAACTACAATTACTATACTTATTACTCTTATTATTATAAATCTAACTCATATTCTTAACCATATTATGCACATAGGATTGATAGAACTACAATTACTATACTCATTACTCTTACTATTATCAATCTAACTCATATTATTAGCCATATTATGCTTATATGATCGATAGAACGGCAATTACTATACCCATTACTCTTATTATTATCAACCTAACTCATATTATTAGCCATATTATGCTTATATGATCGATAGAACGACAATTACTATACTCACTACTCTTATTACTATCAATTTAACTCATATTATTAGCCATATTATGCTTATATGATCGATAGAACGACAATTACTATACTTATTACTCTTATTATTATCAATCTAACTCATATTATTAGCCATATTGTGTTTATGTGAACGATAGGACGACAATCACTATACTGATTACTCTTAATATTATCAATCTAACTCATATTATTAGCCATATTATGCTTATATGATCGATAGAACGACAATTACTATACTCATTACTCTTATTATTATCAATCTAACTCATATTATTAGCCATATTATGCTTATATGATCGATAGAACTACAATTACTATACTTATTACTCTTATTATTATAAATCTAACTCATATTCTTAACCATATTATGCACATAGGATTGATAGAACTACAATTACTATACTCATTACTCTTATTATTATCAATCTAACTCATATTATTAGCCATATTATGCTTATATGATCGATAGAACGGCAATTACTATACCCATTACTCTTATTATTATCAACCTAACTCATATTATTAGCCATATTATGCTTATATGATCGATAGAATGACAATTACTATACTCATTACTCTTATTATTATCAATCTAACTCATATTATTAGCCATATTATGCTTATATGATCGATAGAACGACAATTACTATACCCATTACTCTTATTATTATCAATCTAACTCATATTACTAGCCATATTATGCATATGTGATCGATAGAACGACAATTACTATAAATATTGCTCTTATTATTATCAATCTAACTCATATTATTAGCCATATTATGCTTATGTGATCGATAGAACGACAATCACTATACTTATTACTCTTATTATTATCAATATAACTCATATTATTAGCCATATTATGCTTATATGATCGCTAGACCGACAAATACTATACTTATTAATCCTAATATTATCAATCTAACTCATATTATTAACCATATTATGCAGATATGATCGATAGAACTACAATTTCTATACTAATTACTCTTATTGTTATCAATCTAACTCACATTGTTAGCCACATTATGCTTATATGATCGATAGAACGACAATTACTATACTCATTACTCTTATTATTAACAATCTAACTCATATTATTAGCCATATTATGCTTATATGATCGATAGAATGACAATTACTATACTCATTACTCTTATTATTATCAATCTAACTCATATTATTAGCCATATTATGCTTATATGATCGATAGAACGACAATTACTATACTTATTCCTCTTATTATTATCAATCTAACTCATATTATTAGCCATATAGTGATTATGCGATCGATAGAACGACAATTACTATACTCACTACTCTTATTACTATCAATTTAACTCATATTATTAGCCATATTATGCTTATATGATCGATAGAACGACAATTACTATACTTATTACTCTTATTATTATCAATCTAACTCATATTATTAGCCATATTGTGTTTATGTGAACGATAGGACGACAATCACTATACTTATTACTCTTAATATTATCAATCTAACTCATATTATTAGCCATATTATGCTTATATGATCGATAGAACGACAATTACTATACTCATTACTCTTATTATTATCAATCTAACTCATATTATTAGCCATATTATGCTTATATGATCGATAGAACTACAATTACTATACTTATTACTCTTATTATTATAAATCTAACTCATATTCTTAACCATATTATGCACATAGGATTGATATAACTACAATTACTATACTCATTACTCTTATTATTATCAATCTAACTCATATTATTAGCCATATTATGCTTATATGATCGATAGAACGGCAATTACTATACCCATTACTCTTATTATTATCAACCTAACTCATATTATTAGCTATATTATGCTTATATGATCGATAGAACGACAATTACTATACTCACTACTCTTATTACTATTAATTTAACTCATATTATTAACCATATTATGCTTATATGATCGTTAGAACGACAATTACTATACTTATTACTCTTATTATTGTCAATCTAACTCATATTATTAGCCATATTGTGTTTATGTGATCGCTAGACCGACAAATACTATACTTATTAATCTTAATATTATCAATCTAACTCATATTATTAACCATATTATGCAGACATGATCAATAGAACGACAATTACTATACTCATTTCTCTTATTATTATCAGTCTAACTCATATTATTAGCCATATTATGCTTATATGATCGATAGAACGGCAGTTACTGTACCCATTACTCTTATTATTATCAACCTAACTCATATTATTAGCCATATTATGCTTATATGATCGATAGAACGACAATTACTATACTCACTACTCTTATTACTATCATTTTAACTCATATTATTAGCCATATTATGCTTATATGATCGATAGAACGACAATTACTATACTTATTCCTCTTATTATTATCAATCTAACTCATATTATTAGCCATATTATGCTTATGTCATCGATAGAACGAAAATTACTGTACTTATTACTCTCATTATTATCAATCTAACTCATATTATTAGCCATATTATGCTTATATGATCGATAGAACTACAATTACTATACTTATTACTCTTATTATTATCAATTTAACTCATATTGTTAGCCATATTATGCTTAGATGATCGATAGAACGACAATTACTATACTTATTACTCTTATTATTATCAATCTAACTCATATTATTAACCATATTATGCAAATATGATCGATAGAACGACAATTACTATACTTATTACTCTCATTATTATCAATCTACCTCATATTATTAGCAATATTATGCTTATATGATCGATAGAACGGCAATTACTATACCCATTACTCTTATTATTATCAATCTAACTCATATTATTAGCCATATTGTGAATATGCGATCGATAGAACGACAATTACTATACATATTACTCTTATTATTATCAATATAACTCATATTATTAGGCATATTATGCTTATATGATCGATAGACCGACAAATACTATACTTATTAATCTTAATATTCACAATCTAACTCATATTATTAACCATATTATGCAGATATGATCGATAGAACTACAATTACTATACTCATTACTCTTATTATTATCAATCTAACTCATATTATTAGCCATATTATGCTTATATGATCGATAGAACGGCAATTACTATACCCATTACTCTTATTATTATCAATCTAACTCATATTATTAGCCATATTATGCTTATATGATCGATAGAACGACAATTACTATACTCACTACTCTTATTACTATCAATTTAACTCATATTATTAGCCATATTATGCTTATATGATCGATAGAACGACAATTACTATACTTATTACTCTTATTATTTTCAATCTAACTCATATTATTAGCTATATTGTGTTTATGTGAACGATAGGACGACAATCACTATACTGATTACTCTTAATATTATCAATCTAACTCATATTATTAGCCATATTATGCTTATATGATCGATAGAACGGCAATTACTATACCCATTACTCTTATTATTATCAATCTAACTCATATTATTAGCCATATTATGCTTATATGATCGATAGAACGACAATTACTATACTCATTACTCTTATTATTATCAATCTAACTCATATTATTAGCCATATTATGCTTATATGACCGATAGAACGACAATTACTATACTTATTCCTCTTATTATTATCAATCTAACTCATATTATTAGCCATATTATGCTTATGTCATCGATAGAACGAAAATTACTGTACTTATTACTCTCATTATTATCAATCTAACTCATATTATTAGCCATATTATGCTTATATGATCGATAGAACTACAATTACTATACTTATTACTCTTATTATTATCAATTTAACTCATATTGTTAGCCATATTATGCTTAGATGATCGATAGAACGACAATTACTATACTTATTACTCTTATTATTATCAATCTAACTCATATTATTAACCATATTATGCAAATATGATCGATAGAACGACAATTACTATACTTATTACTCTCATTATTATCAATCTAACTCATATTATTAGCAATATTATGGTTATATGATCGATAGAACGGCAATTACTATACCCATTACTCTTATTATTATCAATCTAACTCATATTATTAGGCATATTATGCTTATATGATCGATAGACCGACAAATACTATACTTATTAATCTTAATATTATCAATCTAACTCATATTATTAACCATATTATGCAGATATGATCGATAGAACTACAATTGCTATACTTATTCCTCTTATCATTATCAATCTAACTCATATTATTAGCCATATTATGCTTATATGATCGATAGAACGGCAATTACTATACCCATTGCTCTTATTATTATCAATCTAACTCATATTATTAGCTATATTATGCTTATATGATCGATAGAACGACAATTACTATACTCACTACTCTTATTACTATTAATTTAACTCATATTATTAGCAATATTATGCTTATATGATCGATAGAACTACAATTACTATACTTATTACTCTTATTATTATAGATCTAACTCATATTCTTAAGCATATTATGCACATAGGATTGATAGAACTACAATTACTATACTCATTTCTCTTATTATTATCAATCTAACTCATATTATTAGCCATATTATGCTTATATGATCGATAGAACGGCAATTAGTATACCCATTACTCTTATTATTATCAATCTAACTCATATTATTAGCCATATTATGCTTATATGATCGATAGAAAGACAATTACTATACTCACTACTCTTATTACTATCAATTTAACTCATATTATTAGCCATATTATGCTTATATGATCGATAGAACGACAATTACTATACTTATTACTCTTATTATTATCAATCTAACTCATATTATTAGCCATATTGTGTTTATGTGAACGATAGGACGACAATCACTATACTGATTACTCTTAATATTATCAATCTAACTCATATTATTAGCCATATTATGCTTATATGATCGATAGAACGACAATTACTATACTCATTACTCTTATTATTATCAATCTAACTCATATTATTAGCCATATTATGCTTATATGATCGATAGAACTACAATTACTATACTTATTACTCTTATTATTATAAATCTAACTCATATTCTTAACCATATTATGCACATAGGATTGATAGAACTACAATTACTATACTCATTACTCTTACTATTATCAATCTAACTCATATTATTAGCCATATTATGCTTATATGATCGATAGAACGGCAATTACTATACCCATTACTCTTATTATTATCAACCTAACTCATATTATTAGCCATATTATGCTTATATGATCGATAGAACGACAATTACTATACTCACTACTCTTATTACTATCAATTTAACTCATATTATTAGCCATATTATGCTTATATGATCGATAGAACGACAATTACTATACTTATTACTCTTATTATTATCAATCTAACTCATATTATTAGCCATATTGTGTTTATGTGAACGATAGGACGACAATCACTATACTGATTACTCTTAATATTATCAATCTAACTCATATTATTAGCCATATTATGCTTATATGATCGATAGAACGACAATTACTATACTCATTACTCTTATTATTATCAATCTAACTCATATTATTAGCCATATTATGCTTATATGATCGATAGAACTACAATTACTATACTTATTACTCTTATTATTATAAATCTAACTCATATTCTTAACCATATTATGCACATAGGATTGATAGAACTACAATTACTATACTCATTACTCTTATTATTATCAATCTAACTCATATTATTAGCCATATTATGCTTATATGATCGATAGAACGGCAATTACTATACCCATTACTCTTATTATTATCAACCTAACTCATATTATTAGCCATATTATGCTTATATGATCGATAGAATGACAATTACTATACTCATTACTCTTATTATTATCAATCTAACTCATATTATTAGCCATATTATGCTTATATGATCGATAGAACGACAATTACTATACCCATTACTCTTATTATTATCAATCTAACTCATATTACTAGCCATATTATGCATATGTGATCGATAGAACGACAATTACTATAAATATTGCTCTTATTATTATCAATCTAACTCATATTATTAGCCATATTATGCTTATGTGATCGATAGAACGACAATCACTATACTTATTACTCTTATTATTATCAATATAACTCATATTATTAGCCATATTATGCTTATATGATCGCTAGACCGACAAATACTATACTTATTAATCCTAATATTATCAATCTAACTCATATTATTAACCATATTATGCAGATATGATCGATAGAACTACAATTTCTATACTAATTACTCTTATTGTTATCAATCTAACTCACATTGTTAGCCACATTATGCTTATATGATCGATAGAACGACAATTACTATACTCATTACTCTTATTATTAACAATCTAACTCATATTATTAGCCATATTATGCTTATATGATCGATAGAATGACAATTACTATACTCATTACTCTTATTATTATCAATCTAACTCATATTATTAGCCATATTATGCTTATATGATCGATAGAACGACAATTACTATACTTATTCCTCTTATTATTATCAATCTAACTCATATTATTAGCCATATAGTGATTATGCGATCGATAGAACGACAATTACTATACTCACTACTCTTATTACTATCAATTTAACTCATATTATTAGCCATATTATGCTTATATGATCGATAGAACGACAATTACTATACTTATTACTCTTATTATTATCAATCTAACTCATATTATTAGCCATATTGTGTTTATGTGAACGATAGGACGACAATCACTATACTTATTACTCTTAATATTATCAATCTAACTCATATTATTAGCCATATTATGCTTATATGATCGATAGAACGACAATTACTATACTCATTACTCTTATTATTATCAATCTAACTCATATTATTAGCCATATTATGCTTATATGATCGATAGAACTACAATTACTATACTTATTACTCTTATTATTATAAATCTAACTCATATTCTTAACCATATTATGCACATAGGATTGATATAACTACAATTACTATACTCATTACTCTTATTATTATCAATCTAACTCATATTATTAGCCATATTATGCTTATATGATCGATAGAACGGCAATTACTATACCCATTACTCTTATTATTATCAACCTAACTCATATTATTAGCCATATTATGCTTATATGATCGATAGAACGACAATTACTATACTCACTACTCTTATTACTATCAATTTAACTCATATTATTAGCCATATTATGCTTATATGATCGATAGAACGACAATTACTATACTTATTACTCTTATTATTATCAATCTAACTCATATTATTAGCCATATTGTGTTTATGTGAACGATAGGACGACAATCACTATACTTATTACTCTTAATATTATCAATCTAACTCATATTATTAGCCATATTATGCTTATATGATCGATAGAACGACAATTACTATACTCATTACTCTTATTATTATCAATCTAACTCATATTATTAGCCATATTATGCTTATATGATCGATAGAACGACAATTACTATACTCATTACTCTTATTATTATCAATCTAACTCATATTATTAGCCATATTATGCTTATATGATCGATAGAACGACAATTACTATACCCATTACTCTTATTATTATCAATCTAACTCATATTATTAGCCATATTGTGCTTACATGATCGACAGAACGACAATTCCTATACTTATTACACTCACTATTATCAATCTAACTCATATTATTAACCATATTATGCAGACATGATCAATAGAACGACAATTACTATACTCATTTCTCTTATTATTATCAGTCTAACTCATATTATTAGCCATATTATGCTTATATGATCGATAGAACGACAATTACTATACTCATTACTCTTATTATTATCAATCTAACTCATATTATTAGCCATATTGTGATTATGCGATCGATAGAACGACAATTACTATACTCACTACTCTTATTACTATCAATTTAACTCATATTATTAGCCATATTATGCTTATATGATCGATAGAACGACAATTACTATACTTATTACTCTTATTATTATCAATCTAACTCATATTATTAGCCATATTATGCTTATATGATCGATAGAACGACAATTACTATACTTATTACTCTTAATATTATCAATCTAACTCATATTATTAGCCATATTATGCTTGTATGGTCGATAGAACTACAATTTCTATACCCATTACTCTTATTATTATCAATTTAACTCATATTATTAGCCATATTATGCTTATATGATCGATAGAACGACAATTGCTATACTTATTCCTCTTATTATTATCAATCTAACTCATATTATTAGCCATATTATGCTTATGTGGTCGATAGAACGACGATTACTATACTTATTACTCTCATTATTATCAATCTAACTCAAATTATTAGCCATACTATGCTTATATGATCGATAGAACTACAATTACTATACTTATTACTCTTATTATTATAAATCTAACTCATATTCTTAACCATATTATGCACATAGGATTGATAGAACTACAATTACTATACTCATTACTCTTATTATTATCAATCTAACTCATATTATTAGCCATATTATGCTTATATGATCGATAGAACGGCAATTACTATACCCATTGCTCTTATTATTATCAATCTAACTCATATTATTAGCTATATTATGCTTATATGATCGATAGAACGACAATTACTATACTCACTACTCTTATTACTATTAATTTAACTCATATTATTAACCATATTATGCTTGTATGATCGTTAGAACGACAATTACTATACTTATTACTCTTATTATTGTCAATCTAACTCATATTATTAGCCATATTGTGTTTATGTGATCGCTAGACCGACAAATACTATACTTATTAATCTTAATATTATCAATCTAACTCATATTATTAACCATATTATGCAGACATGATCAATAGAACGACAATTACTATACTCATTTCTCTTATTATTATCAGTCTAACTCATATTATTAGCCATATTATGCTTATATGATCGATAGAACGGCAGTTACTGTACCCATTACTCTTATTATTATCAACCTAACTCATATTATTAGCCATATTATGCTTATATGATCGATAGAACGACAATTACTATACTCATTACTCTTATTATTATCAATCTAACTCATATTATTAGCCATATTATGCTTATATGACCGATAGAACGACAATTACTATACTTATTCCTCTTATTATTATCAATCTAACTCATATTATTAGCCATATTATGCTTATGTCATCGATAGAACGAAAATTACTGTACTTATTACTCTCATTATTATCAATCTAACTCATATTATTAGCCATATTATGCTTATATGATCGATAGAACTACAATTACTATACTTATTACTCTTATTATTATCAATTTAACTCATATTGTTAGCCATATTATGCTTAGATGATCGATAGAACGACAATTACTATACTTATTACTCTTATTATTATCAATCTAACTCATATTATTAACCATATTATGCAAATATGATCGATAGAACGACAATTACTATACTTATTACTCTCATTATTATCAATCTAACTCATATTATTAGCAATATTATGGTTATATGATCGATAGAACGGCAATTACTATACCCATTACTCTTATTATTATCAATCTAACTCATATTATTAGGCATATTATGCTTATATGATCGATAGACCGACAAATACTATACTTATTAATCTTAATATTATCAATCTAACTCATATTATTAACCATATTATGCAGATATGATCGATAGAACTACAATTGCTATACTTATTCCTCTTATCATTATCAATCTAACTCATATTATTAGCCATATTATGCTTATATGATCGATAGAACGGCAATTACTATACCCATTGCTCTTATTATTATCAATCTAACTCATATTATTAGCTATATTATGCTTATATGATCGATAGAACGACAATTACTATACTCACTACTCTTATTACTATTAATTTAACTCATATTATTAGCAATATTATGCTTATATGATCGATAGAACTACAATTACTATACTTATTACTCTTATTATTATAGATCTAACTCATATTCTTAAGCATATTATGCACATAGGATTGATAGAACTACAATTACTATACTCATTTCTCTTATTATTATCAATCTAACTCATATTATTAGCCATATTATGCTTATATGATCGATAGAACGGCAATTAGTATACCCATTACTCTTATTATTATCAATCTAACTCATATTATTAGCCATATTATGCTTATATGATCGATAGAAAGACAATTACTATACTCACTACTCTTATTACTATCAATTTAACTCATATTATTAGCCATATTATGCTTATATGATCGATAGAACGACAATTACTATACTTATTACTCTTATTATTATCAATCTAACTCATATTATTAGCCATATTGTGTTTATGTGAACGATAGGACGACAATCACTATACTGATTACTCTTAATATTATCAATCTAACTCATATTATTAGCCATATTATGCTTATATGATCGATAGAACGACAATTACTATACTCATTACTCTTATTATTATCAATCTAACTCATATTATTAGCCATATTATGCTTATATGATCGATAGAACTACAATTACTATACTTATTACTCTTATTATTATAAATCTAACTCATATTCTTAACCATATTATGCACATAGGATTGATAGAACTACAATTACTATACTCATTACTCTTATTATTATCAATCTAACTCATATTATTAGCCATATTATGCTTATATGATCGATAGAACGGCAATTACTATACCCATTGCTCTTATTATTATCAATCTAACTCATATTATTAGCTATATTATGCTTATATGATCGATAGAACGACAATTACTATACTCACTACTCTTATTACTATTAATTTAACTCATATTATTAACCATATTATGCTTATATGATCGTTAGAACGACAATTACTATACTTATTACTCTTATTATTGTCAATCTAACTCATATTATTAGCCATATTGTGTTTATGTGATCGCTAGACCGACAAATACTATACTTATTAATCTTAATATTATCAATCTAACTCATATTATTAACCATATTATGCAGACATGATCAATAGAACGACAATTACTATACTCATTTCTCTTATTATTATCAGTCTAACTCATATTATTAGCCATATTATGCTTATATGATCGATAGAACGGCAGTTACTGTACCCATTACTCTTATTATTATCAACCTAACTCATATTATTAGCCATATTATGCTTATATGATCGATAGAACGACAATTACTATACTCATTACTCTTATTATTATCAATCTAACTCATATTATTAGCCATATTATGCTTATATGACCGATAGAACGACAATTACTATACTTATTCCTCTTATTATTATCAATCTAACTCATATTATTAGCCATATTATGCTTATGTCATCGATAGAACGAAAATTACTGTACTTATTACTCTCATTATTATCAATCTAACTCATATTATTAGCCATATTATGCTTATATGATCGATAGAACTACAATTACTATACTTATTACTCTTATTATTATCAATTTAACTCATATTGTTAGCCATATTATGCTTAGATGATCGATAGAACGACAATTACTATACTTATTACTCTTATTATTATCAATCTAACTCATATTATTAACCATATTATGCAAATATGATCGATAGAACGACAATTACTATACTTATTACTCTCATTATTATCAATCTAACTCATATTATTAGCAATATTATGGTTATATGATCGATAGAACGGCAATTACTATACCCATTACTCTTATTATTATCAATCTAACTCATATTATTAGGCATATTATGCTTATATGATCGATAGACCGACAAATACTATACTTATTAATCTTAATATTATCAATCTAACTCATATTATTAACCATATTATGCTGATATGATCGATAGAACTACAATTGCTATACTTATTCCTCTTATCATTATCAATCTAACTCATATTATTAGCCATATTATGCTTATATGATCGATAGAACGGCAATTACTATACCCATTGCTCTTATTATTATCAATCTAACTCATATTATTAGCTATATTATGCTTATATGATCGATAGAACGACAATTACTATACTCAGTACTCTTATTACTATTAATTTAACTCATATTATTAGCAATATTATGCTTATATGATCGATAGAACTACAATTACTATACTTATTACTCTTATTATTATAGATCTAACTCATATTCTTAAGCATATTATGCACATAGGATTGATAGAACTACAATTACTATACTCATTTCTCTTATTATTATCAATCTAACTCATATTATTAGCCATATTATGCTTATATGATCGATAGAACGGCAATTAGTATACCCATTACTCTTATTATTATCAATCTAACTCATATTATTAGCCATATTATGCTTATATGATCGATAGAAAGACAATTACTATACTCACTACTCTTATTACTATCAATTTAACTCATATTATTAGCCATATTATGCTTATATGATCGATAGAACGACAATTACTATACTTATTACTCTTATTATTATCAATCTAACTCATATTATTAGCCATATTGTGTTTATGTGAACGATAGGACGACAATCACTATACTGATTACTCTTAATATTATCAATCTAACTCATATTATTAGCCATATTATGCTTATATGATCGATAGAACGACAATTACTATACTCATTACTCTTATTATTATCAATCTAACTCATATTATTAGCCATATTATGCTTATATGATCGATAGAACTACAATTACTATACTTATTACTCTTATTATTATAAATCTAACTCATATTCTTAACCATATTATGCACATAGGATTGATAGAACTACAATTACTATACTCATTACTCTTATTATTATCAATCTAACTCATATTATTAGCCATATTATGCTTATATGATCGATAGAACGGCAATTACTATACCCATTACTCTTATTATTATCAATCTAACTCATATTATTAGCCATATTATGCTTATATGATCGATAGAACGACAATTACTATACTCACTACTCTTATTACTATCAATTTAACTCATATTATTAGCCATATTATGCTTATATGATCGATAGAACGACAATTACTATACTTATTACTCTTATTATTTTCAATCTAACTCATATTATTAGCTATATTGTGTTTATGTGAACGATAGGACGACAATCACTATACTGATTACTCTTAATATTATCAATCTAACTCATATTATTAGCCATATTATGCTTATATGATCGATAGAACGGCAATTACTATACCCATTACTCTTATTATTATCAATCTAACTCATATTATTAGCCATATTATGCTTATATGATCGATAGAACGACAATTACTATACTCATTACTCTTATTATTATCAATCTAACTCATATTATTAGCCATATTATGCTTATATGACCGATAGAACGACAATTACTATACTTATTCCTCTTATTATTATCAATCTAACTCATATTATTAGCCATATTATGCTTATGTCATCGATAGAACGAAAATTACTGTACTTATTACTCTCATTATTATCAATCTAACTCATATTATTAGCCATATTATGCTTATATGATCGATAGAACTACAATTACTATACTTATTACTCTTATTATTATCAATTTAACTCATATTGTTAGCCATATTATGCTTAGATGATCGATAGAACGACAATTACTATACTTATTACTCTTATTATTATCAATCTAACTCATATTATTAACCATATTATGCAAATATGATCGATAGAACGACAATTACTATACTTATTACTCTCATTATTATCAATCTAACTCATATTATTAGCAATATTATGGTTATATGATCGATAGAACGGCAATTACTATACCCATTACTCTTATTATTATCAATCTAACTCATATTATTAGGCATATTATGCTTATATGATCGATAGACCGACAAATACTATACTTATTAATCTTAATATTATCAATCTAACTCATATTATTAACCATATTATGCAGATATGATCGATAGAACTACAATTGCTATACTTATTCCTCTTATCATTATCAATCTAACTCATATTATTAGCCATATTATGCTTATATGATCGATAGAACGGCAATTACTATACCCATTGCTCTTATTATTATCAATCTAACTCATATTATTAGCTATATTATGCTTATATGATCGATAGAACGACAATTACTATACTCACTACTCTTATTACTATTAATTTAACTCATATTATTAGCAATATTATGCTTATATGATCGATAGAACTACAATTACTATACTTATTACTCTTATTATTATAGATCTAACTCATATTCTTAAGCATATTATGCACATAGGATTGATAGAACTACAATTACTATACTCATTTCTCTTATTATTATCAATCTAACTCATATTATTAGCCATATTATGCTTATATGATCGATAGAACGGCAATTAGTATACCCATTACTCTTATTATTATCAATCTAACTCATATTATTAGCCATATTATGCTTATATGATCGATAGAAAGACAATTACTATACTCACTACTCTTATTACTATCAATTTAACTCATATTATTAGCCATATTATGCTTATATGATCGATAGAACGACAATTACTATACTTATTACTCTTATTATTATCAATCTAACTCATATTATTAGCCATATTGTGTTTATGTGAACGATAGGACGACAATCACTATACTGATTACTCTTAATATTATCAATCTAACTCATATTATTAGCCATATTATGCTTATATGATCGATAGAACGACAATTACTATACTCATTACTCTTATTATTATCAATCTAACTCATATTATTAGCCATATTATGCTTATATGATCGATAGAACTACAACTACTATACTTATTACTCTTATTATTATAAATCTAACTCATATTCTTAACCATATTATGCACATAGGATTGATAGAACTACAATTACTATACTCATTACTCTTATTATTATCAATCTAACTCATATTATTAGCCATATTATGCTTATATGATCGATAGAACGGCAATTACTATACCCATTACTCTTATTATTATCAACCTAACTCATATTATTAGCCATATTATGCTTATATGATCGATAGAACGACAATTACTATACTCACTACTCTTATTACTATCAATTTAACTCATATTATTAGCCATATTATGCTTATATGATCGATAGAACGACAATTACTATACTTATTACTCTTATTATTATCAATCTAACTCATATTATTAGCCATATTGTGTTTATGTGAACGATAGGACGACAATCACTATACTGATTACTCTTAATATTATCAATCTAACTCATATTATTAGCCATATTATGCTTATATGATCGATAGAACGACAATTACTATACTCATTACTCTTATTATTATCAATCTAACTCATATTATTAGCCATATTATGCTTATATGATCGATAGAACTACAATTACTATACTTATTACTCTTATTATTATAAATCTAACTCATATTCTTAACCATATTATGCACATAGGATTGATAGAACTACAATTACTATACTCATTACTCTTATTATTATCAATCTAACTCATATTATTAGCCATATTATGCTTATATGATCGATAGAACGGCAATTACTATACCCATTACTCTTATTATTATCAACCTAACTCATATTATTAGCCATATTATGCTTATATGATCGATAGAACGACAATTACTATACTCACTACTCTTATTACTATCAATTTAACTCATATTATTAGCCATATTATGCTTATATGATCGATAGAACGACAATTACTATACTTATTACTCTTACTATTATCAATCTAACTCATATTATTAGCCATATTGTGTTTATGTGAACGATAGGACGACAATCACTATACTTATTACTCTTAATATTATCAATCTAACTCATATTATTAGCCATATTATGCTTATATGATCGATAGAACGACAATTACTATACTTATTACTCTTATTATTATAAATCTAACTCATATTCTTAACCATATTATGCACATAGGATTGATAGAACTACAATTACTATACTCATTACTCTTATTATTATCAATCTAACTCATATTATTAGCCATATTATGCTTATATGATCGATAGAACGGCAATTACTATACCCATTGCTCTTATTATTATCAATCTAACTCATATTATTAGCTATATTATGCTTATATGATCGATAGAACGACAATTACTATACTCACTACTCTTATTACTATTAATTTAACTCATATTATTAACCATATTATGCTTATATGATCGTTAGAACGACAATTACTATACTTATTACTCTTATTATTGTCAATCTAACTCATATTATTAGCCATATTGTGTTTATGTGATCGCTAGACCGACAAATACTATACTTATTAATCTTAATATTATCAATCTAACTCATATTATTAACCATATTATGCAGACATGATCAATAGAACGACAATTACTATACTCATTTCTCTTATTATTATCAGTCTAACTCATATTATTAGCCATATTATGCTTATATGATCGATAGAACGGCAGTTACTGTACCCATTACTCTTATTATTATCAACCTAACTCATATTATTAGCCATATTATGCTTATATGATCGATAGAACGACAATTACTATACTCACTACTCTTATTACTATCATTTTAACTCATATTATTAGCCATATTATGCTTATATGATCGATAGAACGACAATTACTATACTTATTCCTCTTATTATTATCAATCTAACTCATATTATTAGCCATATTATGCTTATGTCATCGATAGAACGAAAATTACTGTACTTATTACTCTCATTATTATCAATCTAACTCATATTATTAGCCATATTATGCTTATATGATCGATAGAACTACAATTACTATACTTATTACTCTTATTATTATCAATTTAACTCATATTGTTAGCCATATTATGCTTAGATGATCGATAGAACGACAATTACTATACTTATTACTCTTATTATTATCAATCTAACTCATATTATTAACCATATTATGCAAATATGATCGATAGAACGACAATTACTATACTTATTACTCTCATTATTATCAATCTACCTCATATTATTAGCAATATTATGCTTATATGATCGATAGAACGGCAATTACTATACCCATTACTCTTATTATTATCAATCTAACTCATATTATTAGCCATATTGTGAATATGCGATCGATAGAACGACAATTACTATACATATTACTCTTATTATTATCAATATAACTCATATTATTAGGCATATTATGCTTATATGATCGATAGACCGACAAATACTATACTTATTAATCTTAATATTCACAATCTAACTCATATTATTAACCATATTATGCAGATATGATCGATAGAACTACAATTACTATACTCATTACTCTTATTATTATCAATCTAACTCATATTATTAGCCATATTATGCTTATATGATCGATAGAACGGCAATTACTATACCCATTACTCTTATTATTATCAATCTAACTCATATTATTAGCCATATTATGCTTATATGATCGATAGAACGACAATTACTATACTCACTACTCTTATTACTATCAATTTAACTCATATTATTAGCCATATTATGCTTATATGATCGATAGAACGACAATTACTATACTTATTACTCTTATTATTTTCAATCTAACTCATATTATTAGCTATATTGTGTTTATGTGAACGATAGGACGACAATCACTATACTGATTACTCTTAATATTATCAATCTAACTCATATTATTAGCCATATTATGCTTATATGATCGATAGAACGGCAATTACTATACCCATTACTCTTATTATTATCAATCTAACTCATATTATTAGCTATATTATGCTTATATGATCGATAGAACGACAATTACTATACTCACTACTCTTATTACTATTAATTTAACTCATATTATTAACCATATTATGCTTATATGATCGTTAGAACGACAATTACTATACTTATTACTCTTATTATTATCAATCTAACTCATATTATTAGCCATATTGTGTTTATGTGATCGCTAGACCGACAAATACTATACTTATTAATCTTAATATTATCAATCTAACTCATATTATTAACCATATTATGCAGATATGATCGATAGAACTACAATTTCTATACTCATTACTCTTATTGTTATCAATCTAACTCATATTGTTAGCCATATTATGCTTATATGATCGATAGAACGACAATTACTATACTCACTACTCTTATTATTATCAATTTAACTCATATTATTAGCCATATTATGCTTATATGATGGATAGAATGACAATTACTATACTCATTACTCTTATTATTATCAATCTAACTCATATTATTAGCCATATTATGCTTATATGATCGATAGAACGACAATTACTATACTTATTACTCTTATTGTTATCAATATAACTCATATTATTAGCCATATTATGCTTATATGATCGATAGACCGACAAATACTATACTTATTACTCTTGATATTATCAATCTAACTCATATTATTAACCATATTATGCAGACATGATCAATAGAACGACAATTACGATACTCATTTCTCTTATTATTATCAATCTAACTCATATTGTTAGCCATATTATGCTTATATGATCGATAGAACGACAATTACTATACTGATTACTCTTATTATTATCAATCTGACTCATATTATTAGCCATATTATGCTTATATGATCGATAGAACGACAATTACTATACTCATTACTCTTATTATTATCAATCTAACTCATAATATTAGCCATATTATGCTTATGTGACCGATAGAACGACAATCACTATACTTATTACTCTTAATGTTATCAATCTAACTCATATTATCAGCCATATTATGCTTGTATGGTCGATTGAACTACAATTTCTATACTCATTACTCTTATTATTATCAATTTAACTCATATTATTAGCCATATTATGCTTATATGATCGATAGAACGACAATTACTATACATATTACTCTTATTATTATCAATATAACTCATATTATTAGCCATATTATGCTTATATGATCGATAGACCGACAAATACTATACTTATTACTCTTAATATTATCAATCTAACTCATATTACTAGCCATATAATGCATATGTGATCGATAGAACGACAATTACTATAAATATTGCTCTTATTATTATCAATCTAACTCATATTATTAGCCATATTATGCTTATGTGATCGATAGAACGACAATCACTATACTTATTACTCTTATTATTATCAATATAACTGATATTAATAGCCATATTATGCTTATATGATCGCTAGACCGACAAATAATATACTTATTAATCTTAATATTATCAATCTAACTCATATTATTAACCATATTATGCAGATATGATCGATAGAACTACAATTTCTATACTCATTGCTCTAATTATTATCAATCTAACTCATATTATTAGCCATATTATGCTTATATGATCGATAGAACGGCAATTACTATACCCATTACTCTTATTATTATCAATCTAACTCATATTATTAGCCATATTGTGATTATGCGATCGATAGAACGACAATTACTATACATATTACTCTTATTATTATCAATATAACTCATATTCTTAGCCATATTATGCTTATATGATCGATAGACCGACAAATACCATACTTATTACTCTTAATATTATCAATCTAACTCATATTACTAGCCATATTATGCATATGTGATCGATAGAACGACAATTACTATAAATATTGCTCTTATTATTATCAATCTAACTCATATTATTAGCCATATTATGCTTATGTGATCGATAGAACGACAATCACTATACTTATTACTCTTATTATTATCAATATAACTGATATTAATAGCCATATTATGCTTATATGATCGCTAGACCGACAAATAATATACTTATTAATCTTAATATTATCAATCTAACTCATATTATTAACCATATTATGCAGATATGATCGATAGAACTACAATTTCTATACTCATTGCTCTTATTATTATCAATCTAACTCATATTATTAGCCATATTATGCTTGTATGGTCGATTGAACTACAATTTCTATACTCATTACTCTTATTATTATCAATTTAACTCATATTATTAGCCATATTATGCTTATATGATCGATAGAACGACAATTACTATACTTATTCCTCTTATTATTATCAATCTAACTCGTATTATTAACCATATCATGCAGACATGATCAATAGAACGACAATAACTATACTCATTACTCTTATTATTGTCAGTCTAACTCATATTATTAGCCATATTATGCTTATATGATCGATAGAACGACAATTACTATACTCATTACTCTTATTATTATCAATCTAACTCATATTATTAGCCATATTGTGATTATGCGATCGATAGAACGACAATTACTATACTTATTACTCTTATTATTATCAATATAACTCATATTATTAGCCATATTATGCTTATATGATCGATAGACCGACAAATACTATACTTATTACTCTTATTATTATCAATCTAACTCATATTGTTAGCCATATTATGCTTATATGATCGATAGAATGACAATTACTATACTGATTACTCTTATTAGTATCAATCTGACTCATATTTTTAGCCATATTATGCTTATATAATCGATAGAACGACAATTACTATACTCATTACTCTTATTATTATCAATCTAAGTCATAATATTAGCCATATTATGCTTATATGATCGATAGAACGACAATTACTATACTTATTCCTCTTATTATTATCAATCTAACTCATATTATTAGCCATATTATGCTTATATGATCGCTAGACCGACAAATACTATACTTATTAATCTTAATATTATCAATCTAACTCATATTATTAACCATATTATGCAGATATGATCGATAGAACTACAATTTCTATACTCATTACTCTTATTATTATCAATCTAACTCATATTCTTAGCCATATTATGCTTATATGATCGATAGAACGACAATTACTATACTCATTACCCTTATTATTATCAATCTAACTCATATTATTAGCCATATTATGCTTATATGATCGATAGAACGACAATTACTATACTCATTACTCTTATTGTTATCAATGTAACTCATATTATTAGCCATATTATGCTTGTATGGTCGATTGAACTACAATTTCTATACTCATTACTCTTATTATTATCAATTTAACTCATATTATTAGCCATATTATGCTTATATGATAGATAGAACGACAATTACTATACTTATTCCTCTTATTATTATCAATCCAACTCATATTATTAGCCATATTATGCTTATGTGATCGATAGAACGACAATTACTATACTTATTACTCTCATTATTATCAATCTAACTCATATTATTAGCCATATTATGCTTATACGATCGATAGGACTACAATTACTATACTTATTACTCTTATTATTATAAATCTAACTCATATTGTTAACCATATTATGCAGATATGATCGATAGAACGACAATTACTATACTCACTACTCTTATTACTATCAATTTAACTCATATTATTAGCCATATAATGCTTATATGATCGATAGAACGACAATTACTATACTTACTACTCTTATTATTATCAATCTAACTCATATTATTAGCCATATTGTGTTTATGTGATCGATAGGACGACAATCACTATACTTATTACTCTTAATATTATCAATCTAACTCATATTATTAGCCATATTATGCTTATATGATCGATAGAACGACAATTACTATACTCATTACTCTTATTATTATCAATCTAACTCATATTATTAGCCATATTATGCTTATATGATCGATAGAACGACAATTACTATACTCATTACTCTTATTATTATCAATCTAACTCATATTATTAGCCATATTATGCTTATATGATCGATAGAACGACAATTACTATACCCATTACTCTTATTATTATCAATCTAACTCATATTACTAGCCATATTATGCATATGTGATCGATAGAACGAAAATTGCTATAAATATTGCTCTTATTATTATCAATCTAACTCATATTATTAGCCATATTATGCTTATGTGATCGATAGAACGACAATCACTATACTTATTACTCTTATTATTATCAATATAACTCATATTATTAGCCATATTATGCTTATATGATCGCTAGACCGACAAATACTATACTTATTAATCTTAATATTATCAATCTAACTCATATTATTAACAATATTATGCAGATATGATCGATAGAACTACAATTTCTATACTCATTACTCTTATTATTATCAATCTAACTCATATTGTTAGCCATATTATGCTTATATGATCGATAGAACGACAATTACTATACTCATTACTCTTATTATTATAAATCTAACTCATATTCTTAACCATATTATGCACATAGGATTGATAGAACTACAATTACTATACTCATTACTCTTATTATTATCAATCTAACTCATATTAATAGCCATATTATGCTTATATGATCGATAGAACGGCAATTACTATACCCATTACTCTTATTATTATCAATCTAACTCATATTATTAGCCATATTATGCTTATATGATCGATAGAACGACAATTACTATACTCACTACTCTTATTACTATCAATTTAACTCATATTATTAGCCATATCATGCTTATATGATCGATAGAACGACAATTACTATACTTATTACTCTTATTATTATCAATCCAACTCATATTATTAGCCATATTATGCTTATGTGATCGATAGAACGACAATTACTATACTTATTACTCTCATTATTATCAATCTAACTCATATTATTAGCCATATTATGCTTATACGATCGATAGGACTACAATTACTATACTTATTACTCTTATTATTATAAATCTAACTCATATTGTTAACCATATTATGCAGATATGATCGATAGAACGACAATTACTATACTCACTACTCTTATTACTATCAATTTAACTCATATTATTAGCCATATAATGCTTATATGATCGATAGAACGACAATTACTATACTTACTACTCTTATTATTATCAATCTAACTCATATTATTAGCCATATTGTGTTTATGTGATCGATAGGACGACAATCACTATACTTATTACTCTTAATATTATCAATCTAACTCATATTATTAGCCATATTATGCTTATATGATCGATAGAACGACAATTACTATACTCATTACTCTTATTATTATCAATCTAACTCATATTATTAGCCATATTATGCTTATATGATCGATAGAACGACAATTACTATACTCATTACTCTTATTATTATCAATCTAACTCATATTATTAGCCATATTATGCTTATATGATCGATAGAACGACAATTACTATACCCATTACTCTTATTATTATCAATCTAACTCATATTACTAGCCATATTATGCATATGTGATCGATAGAACGAAAATTGCTATAAATATTGCTCTTATTATTATCAATCTAACTCATATTATTAGCCATATTATGCTTATGTGATCGATAGAACGACAATCACTATACTTATTACTCTTATTATTATCAATATAACTCATATTATTAGCCATATTATGCTTATATGATCGCTAGACCGACAAATACTATACTTATTAATCTTAATATTATCAATCTAACTCATATTATTAACAATATTATGCAGATATGATCGATAGAACTACAATTTCTATACTCATTACTCTTATTATTATCAATCTAACTCATATTGTTAGCCATATTATGCTTATATGATCGATAGAACGACAATTACTATACTCATTACTCTTATTATTATAAATCTAACTCATATTCTTAACCATATTATGCACATAGGATTGATAGAACTACAATTACTATACTCATTACTCTTATTATTATCAATCTAACTCATATTAATAGCCATATTATGCTTATATGATCGATAGAACGGCAATTACTATACCCATTACTCTTATTATTATCAATCTAACACATATTATTAGCCATATTATGCTTATATGATCGATAGAACGACAATTACTATACTCACTACTCTTATTACTATCAATTTAACTCATATTATTAGCCATATCATGCTTATATGATCGATAGAACGACAATTACTATACTTATTACTCTTATTATTATCAATCTAACTCATATTATTAGCCATATTGTGTTTATGTGATCGATAGGACGACAATCACTATATTTATTACTCTTAATATTATCAATCTAACTCATATTATTAGCCATATTATGCTTATATGATCGATAGAACGACAATCACTATACTCACTACTCTTATTATTATCAATCTGATTCACATTATTAGCCATATTATGCTTATGTGATCGACAGAACGACAATTACTATTCTTATTACTCTTATTATTATGAATCTAACTCATATTATTAGCCATATTATGCTTATATGATCGACAGAACGACAATTACTATACATATTATTCCTATTTTTATCAACCTAACTCATATTATTAGTCATATTATGCTTAAATGATCGATAGAACGACAATTACTATACTTATTGCTCTTATTATTATCAATCTAACTCATATTATTAGCCATATTATGCTTATGTGATCGATAGAACGACAATTACTATACTTATTACTCTTATGATTATCAATCTAACTCATGTTATTAGCCATATTATGCTTACGTGATCGATAGAACGACAATTACTATACATATTACTCTTATTATTATGAATCTATCTCATATTATTAACCATATTATGCTCATATGATCGATAGAACTACAATTACTATACTTATTACTCTTATTATTATCAATCTAACACATATTATTAGCCATATTATGCTTATATGATCGATAGAACGACAATGACTATACTTATTACTCTTATTATTATCAATCTAACTCATATTATTAGCCATATTATGCTTATATGATCGATAGAACGACAATTACTATACTTATTACCCTTATCATTATCAATCTAACCCATATTATTAGCCATATTATGCTTATGTGATCAATAGAACGACAATTACTATACTTAATGCTCTTATTATTATGAATCTAACTCATATTATTAGCCATATTATGCTTATGTGATCGATAGAACGACAACTACTATACTTATTACTCTTATTATTATCAATCTAACTCATGTTATTAGCCATATTATGCTTATGTGATCGATATAACGACAATTACTATACTTATTACTCTTATTATTATGAATCTAACTCATATTATTAACCATATTATGCTTATATGATCGATGGTGCGACAATTACTATACTTATTACACTCACTGCTATCAATCTAACTCATATTATTAACCATATTATGCAAATATGATCGATAGAACTACAATTGCTATACTTATTACTGTTATTATTATCAATCTAACCCATATTATTAACCACATTATGCTTATATGAGCAATAGAACTACAATTACTATACTTATTACACTCAATATTATCAATCCAACTCATATTATTAACCAAATTATGCAGATATGATCGATAGGACGACAATTACTATACTTATTACTCTTATCATTATCAATCTAACTCATATTATTAGCCATATTATGCAGATATGATCGATAGGACGACAACTACTATACTCATTACTCTTATTATTATCAATCTAACTCATATTATTAACCATATTATGCTCATGTGATCGATATAACGACAATTACTATACTTATTACTCTTATTCTTATCAATCTAACTCATATTATTAGACATACTATGATTATATGATCGATAGAACAACAATTACTATACTTATTACTCTTATCATTATCAATGTAACTCATATTATTAGCCATATTATGCTTATATGATCGATAGGACGAAAATTACTATACTTATTACTCTTATCATTATCAATCTAACTCATATTATTAGCCATATTATGCTTATGTGATCGATAGAACGACAATTACTATACTTATTACACTTATTAATATCAATCTAACTCATATTGTTAGCCATATTATGCTTATATGATCGATAGAACGACAATTACTATACTCATTACTCTTATTATTATCAATCTAACTCATATTATTAGCCATATTATGCTTATATGATCGACAGAACGACAATTACTATACTTATTACACTCACTGCTATCAATCTAACTCATATTATTAATCATATTATGCAAATATGATAGATAGAACGACAATTGCTATACTTATTACTCTTATTATTATCAATCTAACTCAAATTATTAGCCATATTATGCTTATATGATCGATAGAACGACAATTACTATACTTATTACTCTTATCATTATCAATCTAACCCATACTATTAGCCATATTATGCTTATGTGATCAATAGAACGACAATTACTGTACTTATTACTCTTATTATTATCAATCTAACTCATATTATTAGCCATATTATGCTTATATGATCGATAGAACGACAATTACTATAATTTTTACTCTTATTGTTATCTATCTACCTCATATTATTAGCCATATTATGCTTATATGATCGGTAGAACGATAATTAATATACTTATTACTCTTATTCTTATGAATCTAACTCATATTATTAACCATATTATGCAGATATGATCGATAGAACTACAATTACTATACTTATTACTCTTATAATTATGAATCTATCTCATATTATTAGCCATATTATGCTTATATGATCGACAGAGCGACAATTACTATACTTATTACACTCACTGTTATCATTCTAACTCATACTACTAACCATATTATGCAAATATGATCGATAGAACGACAATTACTATACTTATTACTCTTATCATTATCAATCTAACCCATACTATTAGCCATATTATGCTTATGTGATCAATAGAACGACAATTACTATACTTATTACTCTTATTATTATCAATCTAACTCATATTATTAGCCATATTATGGTTATGTGATCGATAGGACGACAATTACTATACTCACTACTCTTATTATTATCAATCTGATTCACATTATTAGCCATATTATGCAGATATGATCGATAGAACGACAATTACTATACTCACTACTCTTATTATTATCAATCTAACTCATATTATTAGCCATATTATGCTTATATGATCGATAGAACGACAATTACTATACTTATTACCCTTATCATTATCAATCTAACACATATTATTAGCCATATTATGCTTATGTGATCAATAGAACGACAATTACTATACTTAATGCTCTTATTATTATGAATCTAACTCATATTATTAGCCATATTATGCTTATGTGATCGATAGAACGACAACTACTATACTTATTACTCTTATTATTATCAATCTAACTCATGTTATTAGCCATATTATGCTTATGTGATCGATAGAACGACAATTACTATACTTATTACTCTTATTATTATGAATCTAACTCATATTAATAACCATATTATGCAGATATGATCGATAGAACTACTATTACTATACTCATTACTCTTATTATTATCAATCTAACTCATATTATTAGCCATATTATGCTTATATGATCGATAGATCGACAATGACTATACTTATTACTCTTATTATTATCAATCTAACTCATATTATTAGCCATATTATGCTTATGTGATCGATAGAACGACAATTACTATACTTATTACTCTTATTATTATCAATCTAACTCATATTATTAGCCATATTATGCTTATATGATCGATAGAACGACAATTACTATACTTATTACCCTTATCATTATCAATCTAACCCATATTATTAGCCATATTATGCTTATATGATCGATAGAACGACAATTACTATACATATTACCCTTATCATTATCAATCTAACCCATATTATTAGCCATATTATGCTTATGTGATCAATAGAACGACAATTACTATACTCACTACTCTTACTATTATCAATCTGATTCACATTATTAGCCATATTATGCAGATATGATCGATAGAACGACAATTACTGTACTTATTACACTCACTGTTGTCATTCTAACTCATATTACTAACCATATTATGCAAATCTGATCGATAGAACGACAATTACTATACTTATTACTCTTATCATTATCAATCTAACTCATATTATTAGCCATATTATGCTTATGTGATCAATAGAACGACAATTACTATACTTATTACTCTAATTAATATCAATCTAACTCATATTATTAGCCATATTATGCTTATATGATCGATAAAACGACAATTACTATACTCATTACTCTTATTATTATCAATCTAACTCATATTATTAGCCATATTATGCTTATATGATCGATAGAACGACAATTACTATACTCATTACTCTTATTATTATCAATCTAACTCATATTATTAGGCATATTATTCTTATATGATCGATAGAACGACAATTACTATACTTATTACTCTTATCATTATGAATCTAACTCATGTTATTAGCCATATTATGCTTATATGATCGATAGAACGACAATTACTATACTTATTACTCTTATCATTATCAATCTAACTCATATTATTAGCCATATTATGCTTATATGATCGATAGGACGACAATTACTATACTTATTACTCTTAACATTATCAATCTAACTCATATTATTAGCCATACTATGCTTATATGATCGATAGACCGACAATTACTATGCTCATTACTCTTATCATTATCAATCTAACTCATATTATTAGCCATATTATGCTTATATGATCGATGGTGCGACAATTACTATACTTATTACACTCACTGCTATCAATCTAACTCATATTATTAACCATATTATGCAAATATGATCGATAGAACTACAATTGCTATACTTATTACTCTTATTATTATCAATCTAACCCATATTATTAACCATATTATGCTTATATGAGCAATAGAACTACAATTACTATACTTATTACACTCAATATTATCAATCCAACTCATATTATTAGCCATATTATGCAGATATGATCGATAGGACGACAACTACTATACTCATTACTCTTATTATTATCAATCTAACTCATATTATTAACCATATTATGCTCATGTGATCGATATAACGACAATTACTATACTTATTACTCTTATTATTATCAATCTAACTCATATTATTAGACATACTATGATTATATGATCGATAGAACAACAATTACTATACTTATTACTCTTATCATTATCAATCTAACTCATATTATTAGCCATATTATGCTTATGTGATCGATAGAACGACAATTACTATACTTATTACACTTATTAATATCAATCTAACTCATATTATTAGCCATAT